>NC_083327.1:56381007-56684633 GCF_963455315.2 Globicephala melas | reverse complement strand
GCTATTCTCCACTGGCTTTCTTTACAGCCCCCAAATATGCTCATATCTTCCCCAGTCTTAAAAAAGAAAACCTTTTTGTGAGTTCTAACATCCCTTCAAATTCTGTCCCATAATCTCTCTTTCCTTTGCTGCAAACTTCTTGAACAAGTAAGCTTGCACTCAACTTTCTTAATTTCCATATATCTGATTCATTCTTTAATCACAGACATTACTGAATATGCTTTCTTCTTTTAAGTCTCCAGTGACTTCCTAAATGTCAAAATCTAGTGGCCACAGTCCAATTCCTATATAAGTGCTTCCTAGAAGCACTTGACAAGTGTTGACTAATCCTTCTTTGAAACTCTCTTCTCACGTAACCTCTTTGTCAATTCACTTTGCTGGCTGTTCTCTTGTCCTTGGACCTAGTCCCTCTTTCTCCTCCCACCTGATAAATATGAGTCCTTCTGGAGTTAAGTTCTGGTCTTCCCTTCTGTTTTTATATTCTATCCTGAGGGAACTCATGTACTCCCTCAGCATCATTTGAACGCATCTTTGTGTAAAGAACTCCTGGACCATATTTTTGTTCATGAGCATTCTACAGAGCTTCAGACTTACATTTCCACTTTCTTGAGCTATAAAATCCACGTGGATAATCTATGTGTTTTGAAGACAATGGAATAGTGTGGTGGTTTAAAACAAAAAAAAAGCTTTGGGGTTAGACCCGTGTTGGGGTCCCATTTCCACTACTTAACTAGGTATTAATAACTTAATTCTACCTACACTGAGTTTCCTCCATGCCCAATAATATCTCCTCTACTGGCCATTATCAAGATTAAAGGAGATAATGCATGCAAGGTGCCGAACACATGAGCTTAATGAATGGCTTCTTTCTTCTGCATTCTCCATCTCAGTTTATAATGTCCCAGTGCTCTCAGTCACTGATTTAACTACAACTTCCTCTTGCTGCCACCCACATCCAGTTGGTCACCAGATCCTACTGATTGTTCCTCTATAATATCTCTCCTCTAATCCCTCCCTGCCTTTTACTGTTTCCTCTGCCACTGCCCAGCCTGGTCTCCTGCCAGGCTTATTACCCTATGTTTCTAACTACATCCTTGCCACTACAATCATTCTCCTCGAGTTCAGAGTTAGTAATATTACTCCCCTGCTCCAAATACCTAAATAGTTCCTCAGAACTTTAGAAAAAATTTATCTCATTGGTCTGGTATTTCGTGCCTTTCAAGCAATGGAACAAACTGGCCTTTCTGTCTTCAGCCAGTACACCCCACAAACGCATGCATAAGCCACGCCAAGCAAACCCCATACATTGTCACCTGTCTTTGCTTTTGTTCATGCTGTTTCCTAAGCTTGAGATGCCCATTCTCTGTCCCCACTTGACCTATCGAAATTTCTAACTCTCTCAAACAGATATTTGTACCTCCATGTTTATAGCTGCATATTCACAATAGCCAAAAGGTGGAAACAGCACAAATGGCTATCAACAGATTAATAAACAAAATGTGGTGTATACGTGCAATGGGAATATTATGTAGCCTTATAAAAGGAAGGAAATTCTGACACATGCTATATGGGTGAACCTTGAAGACATTATGCTAAGTGAAATCAGCCAGTCACAAAAGGACAAATATTGTAGGATTACACTTATCTGAGGTACCCAGAGGAATCAAATTCACAGAGACTGAAAGCAGAATGACTATGGGAGGGGAAAATTGGGAGTTGTCATTTAATGGGTACAGTTTCAGTTTTGTAAGATGAAAAACGTTTTGGAGATGGATGGTGGTGACAGTTTTTTGGCAACAATGCAAATGTACTTAATGCTACATAACCATACATTTAAAAATGGTTAAAATGGTCAATTTTATGTTATGTATATTTTACCTCAATTAAAATTTTTTCCTAACTCATCTTAAGTTACATATATTAAGTACCAGGGACCTAGGCACCTGGAATACAAACAAACAAACAGATAAATAATAAAGTGCTACCTGTCCCAGAAGGTCATATAATTGAGAAGGCCTCAAATTCTACCTCTACCGTGAAAAACTCCAGGTCATTACACTTGAAATTTAAAGCTTTCTTCTGTCTCTACCTATTTTAGCACTTGTCACATCCTGCTCTATATTATATCTGGTCCTCGTAAACGTTTGTCTCTCTTGTGAGATAATAAAATGCCCTAAGGTCAGGAGCTCTATCTTATCTATTCATTTTTTAAATCTATCATAGCACTTAATACAGTTCATTGCACATAATGGGGGCTCAATAAATACTTGTGGAGTAGAACAGAATGGAAGGGAAGTTAAATTCAGCCATCAATGATGTTTCAGGTCGAAAATGACAGCATCTCTTAGACAGGCCTTCCTCAAAAGGGGCATACTGACCAATAACATACTCTAACACGAAGGTCAAAGGAGAGCCCGCCTCTCTAACACAACTACATCACTCAGTACCGGGTACTTACAGCTGCTCTGGATTCCATTTAGGATCCTCAGTAAATGGGCTATCATCTCACATTTGAATGAATTTTCTAAAATTTTAAATTTAAAGCCATGGTTTAAACATAGATGGATGGACTTCGGCACTGTCTGGCATGTTTACTGTCAGAACTGTGAACCGATCATTAAGAGTTTTGTGAAAAGAGGTATAGCCACTAACAGTTGGTTTCCCTTCCTGACCCACTGGAGTTTGGAGGAGTCCATCTGACAGCTGGTTTGGTTTTGAGTACATGGCAATAATAATCAGCACAAAGAGCACTTGGGAATCTACAACTTTCTATCTTCTGATAACCCTTTAATTATAAATCATCCAGGTAGCATCAGGCACTTAGGACTATTTTCTTGAGTACTAGGAAAATTTTTCCTTCATCAGGATGGGATTTCTCTTTTCATCTTCAGGAGCAGAGTTCTCTGTTTTACCATCTAGATGAGACTTAGGTCCCCCGGTGCTTAATAATTATGCCTAATAATTTACTGAGCGACTACTGGTGTGCCAAGAACTGTGCAAGGCACTTCTTATCTCAGTCTTCTTGGCAATGCTATAAGATAGTAAGGTGGATTTCTGTTTTTGTGACTACCCGAGATTCTTTTCCTCTTCTTTCATTGATAGCACCGACTTTCCCTTTAGGGAGCTTGCAGACTCATTCCATGTGGCCTCAGGTACCTGTCAAGCCCACAGCTTCCTAACACCAAGGAATGGGTGGGTGATGGAAGTGAGGCCATTCAGACTCTGTCAGGAGTGTTGATTATTGATTTGTGGGCCGAGTGACAAGAGTAGCTGGCTGTAGGTAAGTTATTCCAGAGTGCACTCCCCCGAATTCCTGAATGATATCCGCAGAGTAGCCCCAGTGCCTGTTTTCCCCCAGGCCTGATCACTTAGCTTTTCCTTCAACTTTTCGACATACTAAATTTTGTTCTAATAAATTCTGCTTTTTAAAAAAAATCTAATTTTAGCCAGAATCAGTTGTTGGTAACCTGAAAATCTGCCTCATAAGGTAGTATATTTGTTTCTATTGCTGTGTAACAAACTTTACCACACTTAGCTGCTGACAAATACACACGTTTATGCTCTCACAGTATCTATGGGTCAAGGCTCCAGGCATAGCTAAACTGGGTCCTCAGCTCAGGGTCTCACAGGCTGCAGTCAAGGTGACGGCCAGGGCTAAGGTCTCATGTGAGGTTTTGGAGGTCTCTTCAGAGCTCATGTGGTTGTTGGCAGAATTCTTCTCCTTGTGGTTGTAGGACTGAAGTCCCTTTTTCTTGCTGATTGTCTGCTGAGGCTGCCTATTGTCAGCTCCAGAGGCCCCTGCAGTTCTTTGCCACTTGCATAGACCTCTCACAACAGGAGAGTTTGCTTATTCAATCCTGGCAAGATTAAAGAAGCAAACATTGAATGTCTCTCTCACTTTGAATGTCTCCCTTCAGGGAGGCCCTGGACCCTCCTTTAAAAGGCTTACCTGATTATGTCAGGTCCACCCAGGATAACCACCCTTTTGATTAACTCAAAGTCAGATGATTAAAACCTTAATTACATCTGAAAAATCCCATCTCTTTTGTCACATAACATAATTTAATCACTAGAGTAAACTCCCACACATTCATCCCACAGTCAAGGAGAGGTGATTAGACAAAGAATACAACCAGCTGGGGGGAAACTTGGGGGCCAGCTTATAATTCTACCGAACACAGATACCTACTCTTATTATCCCCATTTTACAGATGAATAAACTAAGGTTTAGAGATGTAAGTCATTGGTCAAAATGACAAACTTCTAAATGTTAATGTCAAGTTTTGAACTAGGCCGATGGCTAGTGTTTAAGCTAACTCATGGTATTCTTGAAATGATTTTTATTTCCTTCATCTAAATCTTCTTGTGCTTGCAAAAACTTTTCTGTATTTTTAAGAGTTTGTCTTGCTTTTTCCACCTTTTCTGAATACTCTCGTTCTCTACAACACATGTCTGTATAGACAATGGGGGCAAGTCACTACAGAGATACTAAGGCATTTGACATCTTTAGAACAATATCATACGTGAGTCATCATGCTAGACATCATGAGAAAACCCAAGATGGACCCTCAAGAAACCCATTTTCTGTCAGAAGATACAAGATCAGTCAAAAAAGTATGAATGCATGTGGGAAAATAGTAAAAGAATGCACGAAGAGGGAATAATGAATTCTAACTGGAATGAAAGGATGAGAGAAGTTTTCTCAAAGGAAATGAATAGGATCTTGCCTTATAGGAAAGTGAGGAGGTGGCAGGGAACATGGGGAAGAAGCTTCCTGAAGCTCCAACCTCTCATGAGTTCCTCCTCACTTGATCCTTGCTCACGTAAGTAGACACAAAAGAAGTCTTTTCAGAATTAAAAATATGATAATGTTACCCCACATCTTGAGATTCTGCTTTCTCTGGTTGACCTAAGGTAGTTTAGAAACCAAGGAAAATAAATCAATTTTGATCAAAATATAGAAAAATAATCTCACGCTAAATAATATCATCTAAAGCATGTTTTCACTGGGCTATTAATGTGTATATTATACCAGCTTATTGACTGTACTTTTCTTATGTGATTTATCCTATTACTTTTTGGAGAATCCATTTTTTTCTCTTAGGCCCAAGGTGCCATTGATGGCTAATAAGGCAAATAGCACTAATATCACTAGGGAAGGTACAGAAAACAGAGGAGAAAATAGCATTCTAAATTATATCAAACCATAGTATATCTATACCAGAAATACTATGTGTATTTGTTTTGCTAGAAATGTTATATGAAACAGTAAAACAAATGATGTGAAAATAGGGCTGTTTAAAGTAGTTGCTAGGATATTGGGGACTTTTAAATTAAAATTTCCAGATATCAAGAGCCCATATTTCAGCTAAATTTGTCCTTCTATTTATTCAACAAATATTAATTGAGTATCTACTATATGCCAGGTAATATACTAGGTTCTGGGAGTAAAACACATTAAATAAAACACATATCATCACTCTCCTTAGGATGTAAAATATAGTGGAGATGTTATCAATAAATGGGCAATTATAATACATCACAATATATTCTAGAGAAATACTGGTGGCAAAAGTACAAAAATAAAGAAATATCGTAGAGAGTACAAGATGCTTTGGGAATAGGAAGGAAAATAATTTTGTTGATTTTAAGGGAACCTTGTGAGGTTTTCTGGAAGAGGTGGCATTTAAGTTGATACATGAAGATAAAACGGGAGAATATGGGACACCAGATAATCAGCCAAAGATCAATGAATACCAAAAACATTGTGACGCTTATCTGGGGACAGGAAGGAGGTAACGAAGGACTTTCTTCAAATTTATTTGAAAATGTTAAGATTAAAAAAAAATCCTCCTACACAAAGATGCTTCATTATATCACTTACCAGCCCAAATCTATGAGCTATCCACACTTACCCGCAACATCTAGGCAAGAACTTATCTTGCTTCTCTGCAACAGTCTTTGCCTGGAATTCATCTCCACTAGGCTCTGAAATCTTGCTTCTGTAATGACAAGCACCATCTCCTTCACCAGCCACTGTGAACTTGGAATTTACAAATGCTGCAACCTTGTGCTCATTGGTGCAGTCAGTGCCAGCTGCTTCATGGCCTCCAGCAAAAGAACAAATCATTTCAACTATAGACCAAAAAAATGCCAAAACTTATAACTTCTCCAAAATTACATCCATGATATAGAACATTTATGGATAATCAACAATATGCCTTACATATTACAATAGATTTTATAGCTTTCTTAATTTTTATATTTTAAAGTCAATTTTTGCTCCAAAACATGTAAATTACATGTATGTATGTATGTACATACCATTCAACTCTGCTATACTCACCTGACCACAACGTACATATAACATTGATGTTCTCTATTTTCATAAAGCTGTAATAGATTACTATTAAAGACTACTTGCTTTTTTTGGTTAAAAAAAGCATAAGCTTATAAGTTTTGTAACATATATCAAAATTACATATGCACTTGAATATTTGGCCAGCATTTCTACTCTCTCCTACATAGCTTCCCACATGTGTGTGGCATGACATAGGTACAAGGTTATTCATTGTGGCATCATCTCTAAGAACAAAATAACTAAAAATTCACCAATATAACACTAGGTTTTAAAATTAAGGCAAATTCTTACAAGGAGATAACATGTAGCCATAAAAAGAATATCTATATGTCCTGATAATGGAATGATTCTGAAGACATGTTGTTAAGTTCAGAAAGCAAGGTGCGGGATCAGTGAGCATAGGATGTTTTATATAAGAAAAGGAGAATACATAAAGAACATATATATATATATACACACACATGTATATTTAATATATGTTGCTATAGACGGCATGTTACTGTCCCCCTAAAAGTTATATGTTGATCCCCAGTATGATGGCATTAGGAGATGGGGCCTTAGGGAGGTGATTAGGTCCTGAGTGCAGAGCTCTCATGAATGAGATTAGTGACCTTAAAAATGAGACTCTGGGGAGCTCTCTTGCCCCTTCCATCATGTGAAAACACAGCAATAATGAACCCATTACATGGTAACAGAAATATATTTTTATTAAAAATAGCTGGGTTCTTCAAAATAAAAAGTTAAGAGTGGCGTATTTTTGCAAATCTCTTGAATGTCTGGCTTACTAGAAGACATCTGGATTCTCATATCTGCTTCTGCATTCAATCTGTTGTGATATGTTGTTCTGGAGGAAGTATAAGAAGAAAATATGGTTTCACACAGTTAAGAGGCTGGAAAACAGAAGTATTTCAAAAGGCATTTTAGATGATTGTAGCTATTCTTCTTTGCTATTATGCCAAAACTCAACAATAGTATTTTAAAGGTTAACTGCAATGTAGTGTCTGAAACTATCAAAGAGCTATTCATACCCAGTTACATTAAAATCCACTGGTCTGCCTTGCACTTTGAATACTTCTTTTACCCCTGCATGATTTTTTAAGATCATGCATTGGTCATTTGGGAAATATTGGTCCATTGAGTTTTATATATATCTTCTAAAGGCTAACACATCTCATTTTATAGCATTAAAAAATTGCATTTGCTGTAACACCACCAATTTCATCAGAAAAGTTTTTAGATACTGTGAAGTTATTGAGCTCACACTGGTGGATACAAATTTTCCAAAATTCTAATTTTTAGTTAAAAGCTCAAATTTTATAATTTGCAGCTTATACTGTCATTTGCTTTTCTTGAATTAACCAGCACATTTTGTTCATTTTTAAGAAAATGTTTCCAAAACAACTGCATGAATAACCATAGTTTGCCTGTCATTCTCTCAAGTAAAAATGGTGTTCCATGAAAAATGCAGCTTTGGGTTTGCAACTCAAACGACCACGCAAGTGCATTCCCTTGAGACAACCTGGTACTTTGGTATGCAGAGAAAGTGTTTCATGTGTACTTCCCTTTGCATCAGACAGAATATTAAAAAGGCACTCAAGAGTCAAGATTTAATAAAATTATTAGCTTTCCCTGCTTCATCAAGGACATTCTTAAGTGAAATTTGAATGTTTTTAGCTGTGAATACATGGTAGGGAACAATACAATGACTCCTAGTACAGTTTAGTGCTACTGTCTTGACTCATGTCAAGGTGCCAGGGGTCTTATCCACCACTGCTTTTCCATCACCGGGGAAAATGTCAACAGTAAACATGGCAAATGTGCCTCATTATCATTATAAAAATAGTTCTGATCTCACAGACCCTCAATGCATCTTGGAAACCCACAGGGGTCAGTGGATCACAGTTTGAAAACTATTAGCATAAACAATTTCTGGATTAATAAATTAGAAACTGGTAACATTATTCTCCTTCAGTGAGGAGCACTGGATAATTGGGGGACAGGTGTGGGTGGAAGATGCTTCACTCTATACCCTTTTTACTTTCTGAATTTGAACCAAGGGAATGTATTAGTCATTCCAAGATAAATGTAGAAATGATTTTAAAGAGCATAAGACACTTGAAAGCTGGACAAAGGAAAGTAAGGTGACAACTTGTATTTATACTAGGATAATATTCTGCTTGGCTGCATAGTTGCAAAGCATCTGGCTGGTATAAAACTCAGATGATTTTAGAACCATGGCTCACAGGAGGCTTAGCCTAGAGTCATTGGTTAGGCTCACAAACTGCCCAGTAGTTCAGGCATGGAGAGTAAGCAGAGGACTTGAATAAATCACATTATAATTTTATAATAATAAAACTCAGGGAGAAAAGTCAGAAAGCTATATGTTACTGCAAAAATTAAGGACATTTGGGGCTTCCCTGGTGGCGCAGTGGTTGAGAGTCCGCCTGCCAATGCAGGGGACGCAGGTTCGTGCCCCAGTCTGGGAGAATCCCACATGCTGCGGAGCGGCTGGGCCCATGAGCCACGGCCGCTGAGCCTGCACGTCCGGAGCCTGCGCGTCCGGAGCCTGTGCTCCGCAACAGGAGAGGCCGCAACAGTGAGAGGCCCGCGTATCGCAAAAAAAAAAAAAAAAAGAATTAAGGACATTCAATAGTCCCTGATTACCATTGACTTTTCTTTCCCCAACAGTCCCATCCCTACTCCTAAGCAATAAGTCTACATGACAAAGGTAAGTGCTGGTCACATGGAAGGAGCGGCCCTTTTCTATAAACTAACCATCATGTGTATCCTAATCTCGGCCTACCTGACCCACCTTGCCCCTCTATCATCTAAAGCAACACTCAGATGCCCAGAGGTTCCCAATAGGTAATGAGTCAGGCAGGCCAAGAAGAAGAAATCCATTGCCCCCTGTCTTGTACATTTCCACTTCTGGTAGGAAATGTCCCTCTTGACTCTACCACATGAAAAACAAAAGTTCAGGTGTGACAGTACATGGGAACCGACAGCCGGCCTCTGTGTCGGGAGGATGGTACCTGGCGGAACCCTGGTGAAGTGGAGCGCACAGGCCTGTGTCAAGAGGGCGCCTGTTCCCCGGCTCTTCTTAGCAGCTTTGGATCTGGTGTTGCCATTGGACATGTACACTTGGTGTGATTGTCATCTCTCTCATTTTACAAGAAAAGAGAAAAATCTGGGTGCTTTATGGGATATTTTCTAAGTTTTGAAAATAGGGAACTAACTGAAAAAAATCTTTTAATGACTGTGTGCAGGCAAAGAGCATCTTGGCCAAAGAAAATGTGCCTGTGGGCTGATTTCATAATATAGGCTTATAGCTTCTATCTCTGATCTAAATTAACTTTCTAATATCTTTGTGAATGCCATTTGGGCCCAAAGAAGGTTCCATTGCAGCTGACCTGTTTCTCTTCATCAGGGCAGCTCATTCTAGCTAAGGGTAACTCCCCAGTGAAGGGGAAAAAAAACTACCGACAAAGACAGTTTGGTGGTACACTAAATTAAAAGGGCTCAACATCCTGATAGGTTTACATCTCACGTGAAGGCTGTGAGTAGCACCGGGGATCTTGAGAACTCTGCTTGCATCAGAGGAGGGGAGCTCTGTTTTGCTATCTGTGTCGCTAACGAGAGACAAGAGCTCAGACAACCACACAGATACACTGCTTTGTAGGCACAATACTAGCCCATCACAAGAAATATTCCTATATAAAAACCCTGATCTTTCAGTCTCAGCCAGTGTTAAGGAAGGCTATCCTAGGGAAGCCAACCAATGCCTAGAGGTCCAGCACTTGGTCAGTATCCAGGGCTCCTAGCAGTGTGGTCCAGTGATAGGAGAGAGACTTCTTAACCAAAACAATTTGATATATATCTTGGCATGAGATGCATACCCACAAACTCTGTGCTTCTGCATCTGGGGTCACTGTGGCCCACTAAAAACATTTAAAATAATCCTCTGGAATTTCTGATGACTCTACCTTTGGCATATTAACATCCAAAACACAAACACCTACGTCATGTGCATATATGCAGGATAGATTTAACGGTCCAGAATCATTGTTTCAAGTCCTCTTGACACCCCCCTCCAAGCACCTCTGGGATACCATCATCATGTATTTTATCATTGGCTGCTCTCCTTTTCCTTACTAAGGTACAAAATTGTCTTGGTGGAAGTGTATGCCCTCACCACAATGACATGTATTATCTTTACATGAGAGGACAATGCAGAAGTTTTTTACCTCCACAGACTGTCAACTACTTCATCTACCTATTCTAGAAAGAAAATTCTGTTCAGACCCTTCCATCCATATGTATCTATCTATCGACAACAAATCACAGACCATTAGCCAGGCAGAAGAAGTCTTACAAAACTCATCTTCCTAACAATATATCTGGTCTACCACACTTGCTCTGTGCAGAACTCATTACAACTCTCCACCAAGAGCACTCTCCTCCAGAGTAACGATAATTTCTACTCCTGTTACTTCCTTACCTCACCATCTTTCCAGCAACTGTTGAGTGCATGAAATCATGCCAAGCCACCCAAGAAAAGGTACAAGACTTGCTTGAACATGAGAAGGAACAAAAACCAAAAGCAATGGACCTAGAAGACAAAATCAGAATCAGAGATACCATCTGGCATTCTTTTTAATGCATTCATACTCCCTGGCTTTATAGACTTGCTAGAAGACTGTTTCTCAGGCCTGCCAAAGCAAGGAGAGCAAAAATCACACCTCAAATTCTGATGAGAATAATTACATAAGGAAGTCTCAGCCCTAGGAAACTTCTGATTTATTTGTTGAACTTCAAAGTATAAAAATGAATAGTCTAATATCGAGGCAAAAAACCAAATCACGTACAAAAGAAAAAAAAGAAACAGGTTGGCATCACATTCTTTTCCACAGCAGTATTCAATGCCAAAGAAATGATAGAGAAATGTGAAAAAGATTTCTGAAGAAAAGAAAGTAGGACCGAAGAACATTTTCCCAGGCATGGTGTCATGTAAGTGAAAACAAACATACTTTAAAAAGAAAGAGCTCAGGGAATAAAACACACTGAGATTTTCTTGTAAAGTAAAATATATTTGATGACAAAAATCCAGCTGATTAAGAAATGAATCAAAATTTAAAACTGGGAAATGGATAAGTGGTAGCAAAACTAAAAAAACAAACACGTGAGCAATTAAGCCATTTCCAAATAGACTACTGGAAAATACATAATACAAGTGTAATAAATCTTGACAGTATAAAATAAAACAACTCAAACAAGGCAAAATTGAGAGGGGTATGAGACAACAAGCATAAGAGGGCTGCAGTTCTCATCTTTCATAGCAGTGAGTCAACTGACACTGTCTAAGACCAAAACATTCAATTGAAACAAGAAACACAACAATTTCAATCTCTTATTTTTTAACAAATTCATTTTTAACCTAAGAGAGTCTTTTTTAAAAAAGGAGATAATGTATTTTGTGATGAAGAAACATATTTGAAGCCCACAAATTCCTTTAATTTTTTTCTCTCAATAAAAATTAAAGCTATTATTTTTATTTTTAAAATGAGACCATTTAACAAAAGTCCATTCATCCTGGGCTTCCCTGGTGGCGCAGTGGTTGGGAGTCCGCCTGCCGATGCAGGGGACACGGGTTCGTGCCCCGGTCCGGGAGGATCCCACATGCCGCGGAGCGGCTGAGCCCGTGAGCCATGGCCGCTGAGTCTGTGCGTCCGGAGCCTGTGCTCCGCAACGGGAGAGGCCACAACAGTGAGAGGCCCGCGTACCGCAAAAAAAAAAAAAAAAGGTCCATTCATCCATCCATCCAATCAATTATCCTTATCACATGCATTCTGGATGAATGTTGACCTCTTGAGTGGTGCAATGTGGCAGCCTAGATGCTTTCATCTGTATACATGTTTATATATTTTCTACACATCTACCATGTGTGGAACGATGGTTAGAATGATGTCCCCCCTAGTGTTAATGGTATTTCTTGGGGGTAGGATTTGAAGTGATTGTTTCAACTTTCTCTTTTGCATTTTTCAATATTGCTGAAAAATTTTAAAGCATCTATTCTTTTTACACACAAAAAATCTTTCTTTAAATAAAAACAAAGAAATACAATTTGAAGCGAACTGTTAACCTTGAATACTTCCCCATGTATAAGGCAATCATCCAGAACCTATGTTTGTTTTCACCCCCTTGCTTCAATTTGATCTCCCCAGCTACAAACTCTTGACCCTGCAGTACCAATTTTGAGCCCACCACTCTCCTCTCTATACCCCTTATTTGGAACCTAACTTTCTCCTCTGGATTCCTATTCATTCTCCAAGTGTCCTGAAGGAAGTAAACTGTGGTTTTTGCTGCCTAAAGACTTCTGCAAGTCTGATATCACAGTATGTAGTGAATGTTGTTATTTTACTCAGAAATTAAGAGAGCACTAGGGTTTTAATTAATTTTACCATTTTGTAACACTACATACATTAGAAAGTTTTATTTTAAATTGGCTATTCAGGATCTGAACTCCTGCCTTTATCTGAGAAGTTCTCCAAGCTATGAACCTCTGTTCCATGTGCACATGGATGCTGAGAAGTCCAGAGCGTGCTCTCACAGCACCTCCATCTCACACACACCCAGACGTACATTTGTCCAGTCATTTGAACCAGCCTGAGATTTCAGTGGGGTGAGTAAGGCAATGAAACAGGGTGAGTGGAGTATTTTAGCCACAGAAGCCACAGCAACAGTCACTAGAAGCAGCATCGACTGCAGCATCGTGCCTTGTGCTGGTGGAGACAGGTGGGTGAGCTGCAGCCTCCATTGTTCAGCCGTGGCCGTGATTCTAGCTGCTCAGCCTTCCTTTGTTCCTGCCTGTTTTCAAAGCCTGGCATTTTAGTCTTCCTGGAAATTCTGTGGGCTTTCCAACAACCTTTCAATAGATTCCTTTTCTGTTCCAATCAGCCTGCGTCCGTGTCTATCACCTGCAATTAAAAACTTTGACCTATGCTGTACTTACACTATGATTCTACGTACTTGTATTTTAAATTATTGGTATGGGACCTCCAGACTTAAATTCAAATTTGGATACTCCGTCTGTATTGCTAATTCTGCCTAGGCTTTTGACAACCCTGTTTATTTAACAATGGACTCCTCCGTTTTCATTTTCTAGTAATACATTCAACGGATAGTCATTATGCTTAACATTGTGCTGAAATCTGGGGATTAAAAAAAAAGAAAAACAAGACAGTATGTTTACCATCAAGGAATTCAAATTCTAATGGGGAAGCTAGACAAGAAAATGACAAGGTGGTAAATAGTGGAACAAGGAAGGGCACAGGGTGTTATAGAAATACAAAAGAGGAGTCCGGAAGAGTAGTACTGGAAGAGTCAGTAAACTCCATCCCATGAGGGCATCCGGATAGAAGGGAGCCAGCTGAAAGGGCACAGGCAAATGACAGTAAAGATATGACACCGTGTAGTTTATTCAAGAAGCCTCACGCAGGTTGGGTTTCTAAAGTGACAGGTGTTCTGGGTGTGTCTGTGGGCTGTTTCTCAATCTCGCGTGATCAGCAGAATCACCTAAGGCTTGTTAAATATTGGATATCTAGCCTCTTCCTCCAGGGAATCTGATTTAGTAGGTCTGAAGTGGGGCCCCAGGTGACTCACATAAAAGGGAAACTTTGTCCGAGGAATGAGGCTGGAGGCAAAACGCATGGGACTTTGTATGCTTGAAAGTTTGAATTTTATCCTAATGGCAAGGTGAAGCCACTAAAAGATTTTAAGCAGAGTGGTGATAAGATCATATTTGCACTTTAGAAAGTTCATTCAAGCAGCAGTAAAGAACTGGAAGAAAGCTGAGATTAGCAGTCAGGAAATTCGTGGCAAGAAGACCAGTTAGGGAAGAGATATGGGAACATATGTATATGTAGAACTGATTCACTTTGTTATAAAGCAGAAACTAATACACCATTGTAAAGCAATTATACCCCAATAAAGATGTTAAAAAAAAAGTACACTGGTTGAGAGAGAATATGGATCTGAACGAAGGCTGTCATTGCAAAACAGAAAGAATCAACAGCATACAGTTTAGTGTAGCTGACTTAGTTGCTGTTGGCTGTGGGTTAAGAGAAGTCAACACGGTGTCTAGGCTTGGGACTTGTATACTTATATAGGTAGGGGTGAAGTTCACCTGGATGAGACAGAGAAGAGAAACCCCCAAAATTAAAAACTGATGAGTTCAGTTTTGGCCATGTTGAATTTGAAGTGCACATGGCATGACAGCCAAATATCTTTGGGATCTTATATACACGAGTCTGGATCACAGAACGTAGATAGGAAGAGAAGGTATAGACTGGCTGTCCGTCAGATATGGGTGGAAGTTATATCACGGTGCCACTAAAAAAAACTGGTATGAAGGCACTGGTGATCTGGCCATAAAGGCCCACTTCAAGTTGCACACATGGCAGGGAATTGATCTCAATATTCCATTCATCTGGAGACTTAAAAGAAGTGAAGACTCCTGGGTCCCAGTGGCTGAGGTCTAAGGTAGAACCCCCAAATCTGTATTTTTTTTAAAGAAGCTCCCTAAGTGATTCCCATGAGTAACTGGGTGTGAGAACGACTATACAGGGCAGTAGTTCCCAAATTTACGGCACGTTAGAATAACGTGGTGAGCTTTTTAAAGTCCCGCCCTCGTACCAATTAAATCAGCATGTCTGGGTGAGGACCAGGTGACAAGATTTTTTAAGATCCCTAGGTGACTCAATGTGTTGTAAAATCTGGGAACTACTGATATAGATTACTGATAACTAGACTAGGCCAAATGAAGTGTTTGCACATAGTAGTCAAAAGCAGGGCAGTCATAGGTCTAGGCATGAATACAGTCAAGGAGCAGAGTCCAGATCAGAGCTGAAGTGAGGACCAATCATTGGGTCTGCCGAGAAGAGGAGATAAGTAAAGATGACCCATGTGACCTTCTCAGAAATGGGTTTAGAGCCCTAGTTATAACTTTAATGAGGTTCTATGAATAAAAACAGTGAAATAAAGAGATCCAGGTCCTCTTATTTCTGTGAACTGACAGTTGAAAGATTCTAAGTATATTTATTGGAGATTTTACGTAGCAACAGAAGGAGAATTAAAGAATGCTGATCAAACCTTGAGGAACGTGGTCCCTTAACAGGCAAGCAAAGGAGCAGATAGTACTACTTAAGGGGAATGGGAAGGCAAGTCAGAGACATAGGAGGAAAATCAGTAAGAGTCATAATGCAGAAGTTAATGGCAGAGAGGACTTCAAGGAGGGAATAATCAACAGTGTGGAATGCTACAGAAAGAAGTGTCAGGAAAACTGGAAAATGGCAATTGGACATATCTCTCCACTCAACTCTGAAAACTACTGGAGGGGAGGATGCTATTTCTCTTGCAGCCTGATTGATAACCACTACCCTAACCCCATGACTGCTGCATTCTTGAGCTAGGAAGGGAGAAGTACTATTCCAGTGCAAAGCTCATTATCATCATCCTTTCTCAAGCCCACATTGCACAAGAAGGATCTCATTTCTAACAGAAGCATCCCGAAACAGGCCTCTAAAATAATCCAAAGGAAAGGAATAAAAGGCTGCCTGTGAGCTCTGACTAAAAGGAGTAAAATGCTTAGTTTAGAGAGGTGAAGGCTGAGAGGGCTGTGATTGAGGCATCTGATTAGTCATCAAGTCTTCTCTATTCTACCTCTGCACCGCATCTCATTTCCATAAACTTATTCCCTTCTCACTTCCATTAGCCGTGTCCAGTCCCCAACATACAGCTCCCTTACTGGTCCCTGTGCTTCCAGAGTCTGGCTCAGCCAATGCATCCCTCACACTGACCACACTCACGCAGCTCTCTCCTCTTCAGGTGCCCTTTCCTCATCCTATTCCTTCCCACAACAAACCAGCCATGGACTTGGGCTCTGAGATTGCCTTGGTTTGTGTCCCTGCTCTGCCACTTATCTGTCACTGTGACCTTAAGCAAATAACTTAAGCCCTCTGTGCCTTATTTTTTTATCACCTGTAACAGGGGTAATAGTAGTTCTTACTTCACAGGAACGTTATGAGAATTAAAAGAGCTGTGCATGTAAGGTGTATGGTTAACAGCTGTGTAACGTCATTCATCTTGCTCAGATTCTGATTTCTTATCTATAAAATGCCTGTGGAAATCTTATCTACCTCAAATTGTTACAGAGATTAAATTAGAAAATGCACTTAAGGTAAATCAGCATAGCTCCCGGTACCATCAACAAATGGTAGCTGTTATGGTTTTTAAATCCCAAGTACAATGGCACCTGTACCACAGGTTTCCGTAATCCCAGTGGAAAGAAATCACTTCTTCCTCCATGCTCTGCTCTGCATTTTAATTTTATATGGCAACTATTTCCCTCTCTTTTGTGCTCTTTTTCTTTTCTATTCTTTTCTGTATTGTTATCACTTATTTACATCTTCCTCCTCTCCCCCCCCCACCAGATTATTAGACTGAGGGCAGAGACTAAGAACCATATTTTACTAATCTCTGTAATTGTTGTGTAATACCATGTAATACCATGCCATGATTTTCAAATTCACATAGTAGGCTCTAATTTACTGGTGGCTGAATGACTTTACTGACATTTTTATACTGGACTTTTTTTTTCTTTTAAATATATATAGTAAATTTTAATGATACTTGGTACAGATGCAATGAAAATATGGGAAAACTGTAAATTGGAGTGTAAATTGGAGCAGTCTTTTGGAAGAAAATATGGCAACCAGAGTTTCCAAAAATAGGGTACTGGATATAGTATACTGATACAATGGAATAATGTGGAATATTATCAAAGCTATATTAAAAATGTGTATCTCTACATGTACATATTTGCTAAAGATCGCTGAAATGTATCATAAACATTAAAAAGGTATAAAACTATGTAAATTGTATGCTCTCTTTTGTGTAAAATTAAAATAAAGATAGATGTGAATTTATGCAGATTTATGCTTTTTAAAATTAGGAAGTATAATAAGCAATTGTTCACTTGGAGAGTGATGGTAGGGGAAAGACGGAAATGAGGTCTTTCACTTTTCGTTTTGTGACTTTCTGCACTGTTTAAATTTTATAACCTCATACATTCATTATTCCTTATTAAAGTGCTGATGAGAAGGGAGATTAGGGTCTACCCCTTTTTGGTTGTTTTATTCTTCGTACTTCAGTGTATTTTTTAAAATGTATTACAAAAATTTCCTCCATATTAAGTGTTTTTCAAACCATACTTTAATAGTTGTGTGACACTCCATCACGTGATATATAGCATGATTTATTAACCCTTTCAGTTGAGTATTTAAGTTGTTTATGTTTTGGTGGTTATAATACTCTAACAAGTATTTGATTATTCTTAGTTCTGGACATAGAATTGCTGAGGCAGTAGCAAAATTTTGTCATTGACAACCCTTCTAGGAACAGTCGGTCTTAGGATACTCTCCAGGATGCCTTGAAGGGCTTACTATGCAATTTTGGAATTACTAATAGAAATATAGAAGAGCTGAAGTGCTCTGCACAATAGAGAAGAATTTTGAACCCCCAGAGGCAATGGCAGGTCAGGGAGAGGGGGCTGGGGACTGGGGGCAGAGAATAAGACAGAGAAATAAGATGTGAGACTGTGCGCTCCAAGGACACAACCCCCTCCCTCTGAGTGGATTTCTTTTGGAGACTTGTGAAGAAGCCGAATTGTTGGAAAGAGAAACAAAGACAGCATTACAAACACAGGAGCCTAAGGCCAATTATACTGCAGAGCATAAACCTGGGAATTAACAGGAACCATGGGAAGGACCTGAAGTTTCATTAATCAGGGGACTGGGGATGGAGTCTACTATAACTAACTGGCTTTCTCAGTGGCAGGACTTTCCACCCCCTCTTTATAGCACACACCCCTCCTCTGAGGACCTCTGTGTTATTGGCATAATAAAATCTTGTGATTCATAGAACCAAATTGCCTCCTGAAGAGGATGTACACGTTATGCTTTCACCAGATGTGGAGGAGTAGGCCTGATTCACCCCACCATCACCAACAGTGGGTATTACAGCTTTTAAATCTTTAGCAATTTAACAGAAAAAAGGTATTCTCATTGTTTGTTTACATGACTTTGTCCTTTGGAAAGGTTAACATTTTTTTCATATTCATCCCATTTCTTGGATAAAACAGAAACGATCAAACAGGACCTTCTTTATCATCCCACAATGATATAATCATAGCTACCACCTATACAGCACTTGGTAGGTGCCAGATATTCTTAAAGTGCTCTTATAAATGTTAACTCATTTAAAAATTCACAAATCTATGACATAGGTAATACTTTCCATCCATTTCACAGATGAAGAAATTGAAGTCCAGAAAGCAGAATTTCATCAAGCTAGTAAGTGGAAGGAGTTGGATTTGAACCTGGTTTCATAGTCTGGCTTCTAAACTTTTCACCATCCTACCTCTTTTTCCTTCATCCATCTTCTACAAACCTATCTGCATTGTCATCCTTCCACTGCTTTCAGCCTTTGAAAAGTGTCAAAGACCAACCTTTCCATTCTCCTTTGGATTATATCACTCCTCACCATTTAAGAATTCTCATTCGTCAGTTCTCTCCTGTCTTGTTCATCTTCGACCTCCCTTCAGCCCTGATATGACTCATTCTAAAAAATAAAAATGAAAACAAAAGTCACACTAAGAAGCAAGGAAACAACAAAACCTGGCACGCCTATATTTCCTTTCAACTACCAGAGCTTTTTCTGTCTAATCTCGTCCACTCAGAGACTCAACTTTGTACCCTCCGTTACTTCTCAGCACATTCCAACCTTGCTTCAACCAGCCCACTGAAACTATGTTTGCCAAGTGTAGCAGAAACGTTAGATTTTCCAAATGCAATGGATCCTTCTTTCACTTAATCTGTATTTGATACAGTTAACCATCTCCCTCTTTGGGATATGCTACACTCTGGTTTTCATTCTGTCTCTTCCATCTCTTCTTAGACTTCTTTGTAAGCAACTCTTCCTATGCCTAATCTCTAAATCTTAACTTTCCTGAAAATTTAGACCTGTGATTTCTTCTCACTGTACATACTCTCTCAAGCTGACCACATCCAGTCCCATGGTTTTAAATATTTATCTCTCTGGTGATGTCTCCCTAATTTGTCTTACATGGCAGCTCCACTGGGATGTATATCAGGAATCTCTAATTTAACCTATCAAAATTGAATTTTTTATTTTCTTCCCAAATCAGAGAACTTCTTCCTTACCCTCTAAACCTAGTACATTCTATGAGGTCAGGGACCAAGACTGTTTTGATCATCACTTTATACTTAGAACTTGGCATAGTTATTTATACATAGAGGGTGCTCAGAAAATATTTAATGAATGAATGAATAAAAATTTTGTTTTTGTTTGAGATGAGAATTCAGAAACCAAACTTATTTACCTATAGACCTATAACTGATTAATAATGTACATTCAGAATTAGTGGAAAAAATAATATATGAATGAATGATTTTGAAAATCAGAAAAAAACTTTAGATATTTTTCCATACCTAGATCTTAGAGTTGAAAGGAAACATAGTTCAAATCTCTTGTTTTGTAGATGAGGAAACTAATGTAGTTTACTTGCCCAGTATGACATCAGTTTTGCCAGAGCTGAAGCAGGACCCTACAATCTTATTACCATGCAGAATACTGCAAGATGTTTCAAAATTGTATATAAATTCACTATACTACATTTGTGTGTGTATATACATTCATGCAATTAGTGTGTATATAAATATATATATATATCACTAACTAAAAACATTTTCGTTATTCCCTATCAAACCCCTCCCCAACAGTAACCCCAGAGACTAGAAAAGTGCCTGACACATAATGGGTGGTCAATAGATATTTCTGACTAAGTGACCTGCACTTTTAAACTTAGTGACAACTAAAATAAACCATATATTTTTTTCCTTTAAAAACACAGTCACCTATTTTTTTTTTAACAAACACTCCAGAATGCATAGTATGAGAAGTATACATGAGATTATAGGTTCAATGGAACATTTGGAATCAGGCTTGTTTTTAAAAATCTAGGACCTGTGGGGCTTCCCTGGTGGCACAGTGGTTAAGAATCCACCTGCCAATGCAGGGCACACAGGTTCGATCCTTGGTCCGGGAAGATCCCACATGCCGCAGAGCAACTAAGCCTGTGCCCCACAACTACTGAAGCCTGCGCACCGAGCCCATGCTCTGCAACAAGAGAAACCACCGCAATGAGAATCCCACTCGCCGCAACCAGAGAAAGCCCGCGCACAGAAACAAAGACCCAACGCAGCCAAAAATAAAATAAATAAATTTATTTTAAAAAATCTAGGACCTGTGATTCTTCTAAAACAGGGGGCAACCATTTCTTTCCAGTTTCCTATCTGTGCCAGGTACTTTACACACCACGTCTTGTTTACTTCTGGCAGCCAAGCAAGACAGGTATTACAGCCATTTTAACGGCAGGAGAGAGCAACTCCAAAAGAACAAGGGATTTATCAAGAGATATATACTAAATATCAGACGGGATTTAAATCCAAATCTGAAGCCATGGCATAAGCTTTTTCCCTCTGATGAGCTATGTTTTCCAAAACAGTAAGAAGAAAGTGTTATTTTCCAAAGGACTAGACTACAGAGTTCAACGTAATTTTGTGTAGCACAGGGCAGAAGGAGGAGTAGAATTAAACTAATTTCTTTCTTTCAAAGTGAAAATATATATAAACATATAAAATAACTTTAAAGTTCATATAACTAAATTCTAACTTATGTTTTAATGTTTTGATTCAAGTTTATTGAGGATAATTTACATAAAATAAAATGCATCCATCTTAAATTGACGGTTTTAATGAGTTTGACAAATGTGCATACCTTTTAGTCATCACCCAAATCAAAAAATATAATATTTCTATCACACATAAAGTTTCATCACCTCTTACTTCCTGACCCCAGGCAACCACTGACATGCTTTGTCATTTTAGATTAGTTTTGCCTAGTCTAAAATTTTATATAAATGACATATTTTGTGTTTGGCTTTTATTACTCAGCAAAATGTTTTTGTATGCTTTATATGCCATATATATTGCAGTTATCAGTAGTTCACTTCTTCTTAAAGGCAGGACCTAATTTTTTTTTTTTTTTGGTCCAATCTCAATATCTTTCTTTTAATTGGGGGTGTTTAGGCTCCAATTAACATTTTTTTAATTTAAATTTATTGATTTTCTTTTATTTATTTTATTTTTGGCTGCATTGGGTCTTCGTTGCTACACGCAGGCTTTTCTCTGGTTGCGGAGAGCGGGGGCCACTCTCGTTGTGGTGCGCAGGCTTCTCATTGCGGTGGCTTCTCTTGTTATGGAGCATGGGCTCTAGCCGCATGGGCTTCAGTAGTTGTGGCTTGCAGGATCTAGAGCGCAGGCTAAGTAGTTGTGGCACATGGGCTTAGCTGCTCCGCTGCATGTGGGATCTTCCCAGACCAGGGCTTGAACCCGTGTCTCCTGCATTGGCAGGCAGATTCTTAACCACTGCACCACTAGGGAGGCCCTCCAATTAACATTTAATACAATTACTGACACAGATGGACTTAGTCAGCCAGCTTATTATTTTGTTTTTTTTCTCACTGTTATTTTGTCCCGCTCTTCCCCCTTTCCTGCCTGATTTTGGACTATTTTACTATTTTTTTCAGTATTCCATTTTATCTACTGGTTTTTAAGATACACTTTTTTTCATTTTTTTAAGGAATTGATCTAGGAATTACTCTATCTACCTATCTATCTATCACCTTTCACTGTCTATCTAAAGCTAATATGACTCTAACAGTTTCATGTAAAATATAAAAACCTTTCAACAATATAGACTGCTTACCCTCCCCCTGCCATCCTTATGTTAGAGACATCATTATATTGATATACATTGAAAACAATGCATGAGAATATTATAATTTTGCTTTAAAAAGTCAAATGTATTTTAAAACACTCAAGAGGGGAAAACAAGACTCATATTTATTCAGATATTTAGCATTTCTGATGTTTGTTATTTGATCTGAAATCAAAATTTCCTTCTAGCACCATTCGCTTCAGCCTGGAGGCCTTCTTTTAGCATTTTTTATAGTGTAGGGCTGTTGGCAAGAAATTATTTTAGTTTTCTTTATATGAAAATGTCTTTATCTTGCCTTAATTCTGAGGGATATTTTGGCTGGATATAAAACTCTGGGTTGATAAATTTTTTCCTTTCAGCACTTCAAAGATGTTGTTTCATGTCATCTGGCCTCCATGGTTTCTGATGACAAATCTGCAGTCATTCAAATCATTGCTACTCTGTATGAGTCATTTTTTTATAACTATTCTTAAGATTAAAAAAAATCTTTAGTCTTTCTGCAGTTTATGATGTGTCTCGCCATGGTTTTCTTTTTTTTTATTTTTAAAAAATTTTATAGAGTTTTTAAGGGTTACTTTCCATTTGCAATTATTACAAAACATTGGCTATATTCCCTGTGTTGTGCAATACATCCTTGAGACTACATTACACCCAAAAGTTTGTACCTCCCATTCCCCCACCCCGTATTACATCCCCCACTGGTAACCACTACTGTGTTCTCTGTATCTGTGAGCCTGCTTCTTTTTTTGTTATATTCACTAGTTTGTTGTCATTTTTAGATTCAGCATATAAGTGATACCATATAGTATTTGCCTTTCTCTGACTACTTCACCCAGCATAATGCCCTCCAAGTCCATCCATGTTGCTGCAAATGACAAAATTTCATTCTTTTTTATGGCTGAGTAGTATTCCATCTTCTTTATCCATTCATCTATTGATGAACACTTAGGTTGCTTCCATGTCTTGGCAATAATAAATAATGCTTCTATGAACATTGGGTGCATATATCTTTTTTAATTAGTACTTTTTTTTTTTTTTTTTTTGGATATATGCCCAGGAGTGGAATTGTTAGGTCATATGGTGGTTTTATTTTTAGTTTTTTGAGAAACCTCCATACTGTTTTCCACAGTGGCTGTACCAACTTATATTCTCACCAATAGTGTAGGAGTGTTCCCTCTTCTCCACATCATTGCCAATATTTGTTATTTTTGTTCACTGATATTTTCCCACAGTTTCCTGAAGCTCTTCCTTTTTTAACTTTTTTCTCTTTGTTCTTCACATTAGAAAATTTCTATTGATCTGATTTAAAGTTCACTAGCTCCTTTTTTTTTGGTCATCTATATTCTGCTATTGAGTCTATCCAGTGAAAACTTTATTTCCATTGTTATATGTTTCAATTCTAAAACTTCCCATTTTATTATTTTTTGTAATATATTTCTCTCCTGAGATTTTCTTTATTTCATTCATTTCAGGTGTGTACATCTTTACCTCATTGAAAGTTATAATAGCTATTAGTAAAGTCCTTATCTGATAACTTTGATAACTTGATAATTTTAGAGTTGGCATCTGTGGATTGTCTTTTCCCCTGAGAATGGTTCATATTTTCCTAGTTACTTTTATGGCAAGTAATGTTGGATTGTATCCTGGATGTTGTGACTTGTATGATGTCTAGATTTGGGGTTCTATTATAATTCTCTGGAGAATATTGATGTTTTTGTTTTAGCAGGCAATTAACCCAGTTGGGTTCATGGTAACCTTTTTAATCTTCTTTGAGTGGTGGAACAAATCTCAATTTATTTCTCTGAGCTTCTGCTGTGAGGTTTTGAGTCTGTTCCATGTACACATGGTTCTGGGGATTGGCAGAGTCTTTGTGCATGTTCATAAGCAAAATTAGATGACTCCCTCTTCTCCAGCTCTCTCTGGTTTAAAATTTTTCTTCACTCTGCAGCTTGCCTAGGCTACTTTCCATATTCCTTTACCAAGAAGTATGCCAGGGTTTCTCTAGGAAATCTAGCTACTCACACTATTGCATAACTCTGAGTCTATCTTGGGAAAGCTGCAAACAACACCAATAACAAAGGCAACAATAACTGCAACTGCCACAGTGAACTCACCCCCAAAACCATAGTAAACTCCCCACCCCATGCCAGTCACTTCTGTAAGTTTGATTCTTCTCCATTATCTGCCTGTTTTTTTAATTCAACTCTTCAGAGTTCTCAGTTGTTTTTAATATTTTGTTTATGGTTTATTATTATCATGGGAAGAATGGATTTTAAGGGAGCTTATATTGCCTTAGCAGCATTGGAAGTGATTTTAATGATGTTTTTTGAGGATGAGAAGATTTTAGTTTTAAAGAAGTTTAAATTATTATTTTTTATTTTGTGGTTAGTGGGTTTTGTGTCATGTAAATGATACCTTTGCCTATCCCAAGATCATGAAGACTTTCATTTATGTTTTCCTTCATAAGTTTTATGCTTTGGGGTTTTCCTATGATCTGTTTCAAGCTAATATCTGTGTGTTAGAAGATAAGATCAAGGTTAATATTTTTCCACCTGGATTTTCAATGTTTCCAACACCATTTCTTGAAAAGATTATTCTTTCTCCACTGAACTACTTTTAGGAACTACTTTAGGACCTTATCAAGTAATCAGATATGTACAGATCTCCTTCTGGACTCTATCTTCTGTTCTGCTAAACTATACCTCAAACATTACACAAATCCTCCCTATTTTGATTAAGTTAGCTATTAAATCTTGAAACCAGGAAGTAAAAACTCTTTAGTTTTCTTTTTCAAATTATTTTGGTTACTCTCAGTCCTTTGTATCTTCATACAAATTTTAGAATTAGCTTATCAAACTAATATATTATTGATCAACAATGGCAAGAGTGCAGAGCTTTGCCTTGTCCATAATTTTAGAAGAAAGGCATTCAGTCTTTTAGCATATTATATGCTATTAGTTGTAGAGTTTTTATGGGAACTTTTTATTAATTTTAAGAAGTTCCCTCTCATTTCTAACTTGCCAAGAATTTTATTTTTCCTAATAAAATGGGTGTTGAATTTTGCCAAATGCCTCTCTGCATCTATTGAGCTGATCATATAACTTTTTTCTTGTTTATTTTGTTAATGTGGTGAATTATCTTGACTGAATTTTGAATATTAAACCAGCCTTGCGTTCCTGAGATAAACTGTAATTTGTGAAGTGATGTATTATTATGTTATGTATCTTTTTTTTGATTTGTTAATATTTTTACTAAAGATTTTAATTCTTACTTTTTGGCTTATGCTTACCAGGAATATCCATGTGTAGTTTCCTTTTCTGGTAATGTCTTTGGTTCAGTGTCAGGGAGATGCTGTGCTCATGATATGAGTTGAGATGTGGTCCTTCTTCTTTGTTTTTCGAATAAATTTGTCTACAATTATATTATTTCTTTTTAAATGTTTAAATGTTTGATAGGATTTACCAGTGAAGCTATCTGGCCCAGAGATTTTGCTGAAAATTTTGAAATTATTGTTTGATATCTTTAACAAATAGAGAGCTATTTAGAATTTCTATTTCTTCTTGAGTCAGATTTGGTAATTTGTATCTTTCATGGAATTCATTCATTGTATGTAATTATCAAATTTATTCTCTTAAGATTGCTCATAATATTCCCTTAAGATTTTTAAAATATCTGTGGGATCTGTAATGATTTTCTCTCTTTTATTTCTGATATTGGTAATTTTAATTTATCTTGTGATTTTTCTTGTTCAGTCTAAGTAGCTGTTTATAAATTTTATTGGTTTTTTAAAGTACTGACTTTTGTTTCATTAATTTTCTTTGTTGTCTGATCACTGGTGTCTGCTCTGATCACTACTGATATTTCCTTCCTGCTAATTTACTCTTGATTTAATTGACTCTCCCTAGTTTTTTAGGATAAAAGCTTAGATAATCAATACTAGAGCTTTTTTCTTTTCTGGCATGTGCTTTTAAAGTTATTTCTCTCTTTCTAAGCACTGTTTTAGCTGCATCCGTTAAATCTTGTTTGCTGTATTTGCATTTTAAATATTCAGTTAAAATATATTTTAATTTTTCTTGTGATTTATTTTTGACCATGGGTTATTTGTGCATTGTTTATTTCCAAAAATTTGGAATTTTCCACACATTTCTGTTACTGGTTTCTCAAGCCTTTTTTTTTTTTTTTTTTTGCGGTATGCGGGCCTCTCAGTATTGTGGCCTCTCCTGTTGCGGAGCACAGGCTCTGGACACACAGGCTCAGCGGCCATGGCTCATGGGCCTAGCCGCTCTGTGGCATGTGGGATCTTCCCGGACCGGGGCACGAACCCGTGTCCCCTGCATCGGCAGGCGGACTCTCAACCACTGCGCCACCAGGGAAGCCCTGTTACTGGTTTCTAATTTAATCTCATTACTGTTAGAGAACATATCACGTATGCTTTTTAAAAAAATTTTATTGATATATAATTGACATGTAACACTGTGTAAGTTTAAGGTTTACAGCATGTTGATGTGATAAACATATTGCAAAGTGATTACCATTACCACCATAGTGTTAGCTAACATACTATGTATGTTCTCGGTCTATTTAAATATATAGAAACTATTTTTATGTGTTTATACACAAAACTTTTTTAGTGTATCATCTATTTTAATAAGTACTTCTTGTACAATGGAAAAGAATGTATATTCTGCCTTTGTTTGATACAGTGTTTTCTAAATACCAATTAGGTCAAGTTGGTTGATAGTGATGTTCAGCTCCACTATATTCTTGCTAATTTTATCTCTATTTAATCTATCCATTACTGAGATAGTATTAAAGTTTTCAACTTTCATGTGTTTTTGTCTATTTATCCTTTTATATCTGTTAGTTTTGGCTTTATATATTTTAAGCTTATTATTCTATATATACACATTTGAGATATGTACATATTTTTGATACCTTGCTCCTTTTACATTTTGAAATGTATCTCTATCTTTGTTAATATTCTTTGTTCTGTGATGTATTTTTTCTGATATTAGTATTGCTTCTCCATCTTTCTCATGATTAGTGTTTGCAAGTTTTTTTAATTTTAACCTATCTGTATCTTTATATTTAAAGTGTTTTCTTTTACAGACAGTATATAATTGGCTCTTGCTTTCTAACCAGTAAGAAATTTTCTGCCTTTTATTGCAGTGCTTAGATCATTTACATTTAATGTGGTCAACACAATGACCTTTTATTCTACAATGATACTATTTCTTTTCTTGCTTTGTTCTATCTGTTCTTTGCCTTTTTTCTTCTTTTCCTGTCTTCTTTTGCATTTTCACTGTTCTGTTTTATCCACACTTTTGGCTTATTATCTCTATCTTTTCACTTTATTTTTAAGTGGTTGTTCTATAAATTACTATATGCATCTTTTTTTTCACAGTCTTCCTTCAAGTAATATTATACCAATTCACCTTTAATGTAAGAACCTTAAAACAGTACACTTCCATTTCCCTTTCTGTCCTTTTTATTATTATTTTCATACATTTAATTTTTGCCTATTAGAAATGTCATAATACATTATTATTATTTTTGCTTTAACTTTATCATTTAGGAACACTGAAAATGAGAAAAGGACTTTTATATTTATTGGCATAGTTACAATTTCTATTGCTCTTCATTCCTTTGAATAAGTTTCCTTTGGTGTTAAATAAATATTCTAAGTTGCTATCTCCTTTCCTTAGCTGTCTTTTTCTCAAACCCTTTGTCCATTTAAAAAATTGAGTTGATTACCTTTTTATTATTACTTGTAAATGTTATTTATAGATGCTGATTACTAATCTTTTATATGCTTTGCAATATTTTTCCCCCAGTTTGTAACTTGCCTATTTATTTTTACAATGTCTTTTGACAAACAGTAATTTTTAACTTGGTCATTTTTTTCTTTTATGCTTCTGGTTTCCTATGACCTAAGAAAACTTTGTGTACCACCAAATCACAAAGATATTGTTATATGTTTTCCTCTGAAAGCATTATGGATTTGATTTTTATGTGTAGGTCTATGATCCATCTTGAGTTAATTTTTGTACATGGTGTGAGATTGGTGACTAGTATTAATTTTGCTTATATTTTTAATTTCTAGAAATTCTATTTGTCTTTTTTTGAAATATCATTTATTATAACTTTATCTTCTTTATTGATAACTCTAAGCCTTTAAAAATTTCTTTAAGCATAGTGAACATTTTTATTTTATACTGTGTGATAATTCTAATATCTGAAGTCTTTGTGCATCTGTTTCTGTTGTTTGTTTTTTCTGTTGGTTCTCAGTCACAGAGCTTCATTTCCTTATATTCCTCTTTATTATTTATTGTGTTGGACATTATATTTGCAAAATCTTTGTGGAAATAATCTGAGATCTGTACCTTCTTCCAGAGGATTTACATTTGCTTCTATCAGACACTTGGGGGCACTGCCAGACTAGGGCTGTATTCAACCACTTCGAGTAATTTTAATTTGAGCTTTAAGTCTATTTCAGAGTTCTGTTTTGTTTTAATTTCTGGTTCACCCTTACCTTGATGGTGTAGCCCTGTGAAGTGCCAGCTTATTGTAGGAAGAACACGTATCTTGGATGAGTTATAGGTTTTGATTTCCTTTCCCCTCACCCTATGAGTTGTCAAAACTAAGCTTCTACCTTTCAAGCATCAGAAAATGCCCTAAAGGCCAAGGCACTTTTGAGTTAATGGGACTAATCTTGGTTCTTATTTCTTTCAGTTTGGGCCTAGAAATTTTTTACTGTCTCATCATGTCTTCTATGCTTTCAGGGAGATATTTTTTACATTTTATCCAAGCTCTTTAGTTATTTCCATCAGGAGTTGATCCGGGTTCATCTGAATAGCACATTCTGCAATCGCTAGCTGACAAAATTTTTTCCCCCAAATGATTAACCACTTAGTCAATAACATTTGTTGAAAAATGTATCCTTTCCACACAGGTTTCAAATGTCACATTTATGTTTTACTCAACAAACACATTGGTCTATTTCTGACCCTCTTCTCTGTTCCAATCGTTTCTCAGTATTCCCAGTGGAGACATGACAAGGTGTCTCCTAACCCAACTTCCTTTCTTGGCTTTCTTTAACTAATAGACTAGACTTTTCAGGTGATAGAAAAGTACTTGCCTCAAATATTGGCCTAAGACACTCTCATGTATTCCTCACGGGAATGCAAAATAGTATAAGCTTTGTAGAGGAGAATGTGGCCTCATCTAAAAAATCAAAAACAAAAACAACTTCTTATGCATTTCTGCTTTGATGCAGAAATACCACTTCTAGGGATTTACCCCAAAGTTACACCTTAAAATATCAAAAAATTAAGAGTACAATATTACTTGTTGCAACATTGTCTATAATTGGAAAATACTGAAATGACCTAAATGACCATACAGAGAAAATGGTTGAATAAACTATCATACATCCACACAACGGAGAACTGTGAAGCTGTAAAGAAGAGTGAGGAAGAGCCCTATGAACCTATATACATTTCTATGAAACACAGTTAAATGAAAAATGCAAAGTGCAAGAGAGTTTGTATAGTACACTACCTTTTGTATAAGAAGAAAAATAATACACACATATCTGCTTATTTTAGCAACAAGAAACACTGAAAGAATAAACCATAAACTTATAAAATTGGTTTTCTTTAGAGGTTGATAGGAATAGGGTAAGCCATTCAATATTTTAAATATTCAAAAGGTAAAATTAAACTTAAAAGGACAAAAAAGTAAATCACTAACTAGTATGTAAACAGAAACAAATAAGCCTAAATATAAACCAAAATAATAAAATAATGACATGTACAGTACTCTATACATCTTCAATAGGACATGGTCTATTGAAAAAAGGACTGTAAAGAATTTTTGAACTTTACTCGGTGACTAGTTTGTTACTGTTAGTGGCATTAGTGTGTCAATTATAAAACTACATTCCATGTATTTATAAGATACAGCAAATGAGTAAAGATATTCATTTTGTTGGTTACCAGGGTTCTCACTGTGGGAGGAGGGAGATATAAAAAATGATATTGGGGAAGGGGAGAAACAGGGTAAGTACATAGTCTCAGAGTATTTCCCCATAGATTACTTATTAATTACAAAGGGGAGGAATAATAACTTTACATGGAGAAACTGACAGATACCACTTTAAGAGATCAAAGTCCACATCACCAATATCGGGAGAAACTGATACCATGTGCCCTATGATACAAAGCACTGGAAAGAAGATAATATAATTTCTGTGATATTTCTGTCAAGAATGTCTAACCTTCATCTAATAATAAGGAAACATCAGACATACTCAAATTGAGGAACAATGTATAAAACAACTAATGCATATTCTTCAAAAATATCAGTGTTGTGAAATATAAAGAGAGATGGAAAGCCCGCTCCAGGTTAAAGAATAAAGAGACATTATAACCAAATGCCATTCATGATCCTATATCAGATCCTGGATAAGGGAAAAATACTGGACTAATTAAATATTGACTGTATATTACAAAATGAAATTTATTTCTGTTAAATTTCCTCTATTTTATAAACAAACTGAACCATGATCATAGATGATATTGTTCTTGTTTTTAAGTTATGCAAATTGAAATATTTAGGGGTAAAGGGGTATGATATCTGTATCTTACTCTCAAATGATTCCAAAAATAATAATAAACTGTATAATATATATGTATATATTCATATAATGCATATATGAATGTACATACAGACATATATGGAAAGTGTACATGTGCTACAGCAAATGTGAGAAAATGTTAACATGGGAAGCTGAGGTTTTTAAAATGTAGGCATAGGAATCTGGGAGTTTGGCATGGCAATCAGAGTTGGGCTTTGAATCTTTAGTTTATGAAGAAAATGCCTTACTGCTTCAAGGTACTCTGTTAGCATACTATCTAGGGGATGATCATGTAGAACCCAGAGGAGGCAGACCTCTGGTTGGTATATGAAAACATGGTACAGATACTATTTTAAGAGATTGGTCAAAACGGGCATATGATCAGGAAAAAAACATACTAAAGCTTCAAGGAGATATAATTTCAAACTCATCAAATGGGCAATCATTAAAAATCTTCAATTCAAAGGACTGAGGAAATGAAAACTCATAAAATGGTAAATTGGTATAATTTCCAATGGTGAATTGGAAATTAAACTAGTTATTCATCGTATATATCATTCTGAGTCCAAACAGGGTACAGAAACCACATAATTATTTGAACAGGGGAAGCTTAATATAAAGAATTGCTACTCCGAGATTGGTTCAAGATGGTGGAGTAGAAGGAGGTGTGTGCACTCTCTCTTGCAAGAGCACCAGAAGCATAACTAACTGCTTAACAATCATTGACAGGAAGACACTGGAACTCACCAGAAAAGATACCCCACATCCAAAGACAAAGGAGAAGCCGCAATGAGATGGTAGGAGGGGCACAATCACAATAAAATCAAATCCCATAACCGCTGGGTAGGTGACTCACAAACTGGAGAACACTTATACCATAGAAGTTCAGCCACTGGAGTGAACGTTCTGAACCCCAAGTCAGGCTTCTCAACCTGGGGGTCTGGCAATGGGAGGAGGAATTCCTAGAGAATCAGACTTTGAAGGCTAACAGAATTTGACTGCAGGACTTCGACAGGACTGGGGGAGATACAGACTCCACTCTTGGAGGGCACACACGAAGTAGTGTGCGCATCAGGACCCAGGGGAAGGAGCAGTGATCCCATAGAGACTGAACCAGACCTACCTGCTAGTGTTGGAGGGTCTCCTGCAGAGTCAGGGGGTGGCTGTGGCTCACCACAGGGACACGGACACTGGCAGCAGAAGTTCTGGGAAGTACTCCTTGGCATGAGCCCTCCCAGAGTCTGCCATTAGCCCCACCAAAGAGCCAGGTAGGCCACAGTGCTGGGTCACCTCAAGCCAAACAACCAACAGGGAGGGAACCCAGCCCCACCCATCAGCAGACAAGCATATTAAAGTTTTACTGAGCTCTGCCCACCAGAGCAACACCCAGCTCTACCCACCACCAATCCTTCCCATCAGGACGCTTTCACAAGCTGCTTAGATAGCCTCATCCACCAGAGGGCAGACAGCAGAAGCAAGAAGAACTACAATGTGCAGCCTATAGAATGAAAACCACATTCACAGAAAGATACACAAAATCAAAAGGCAGAGGACTATGTACCAGATGAAGGAACAAGATTAAACCCCAGAAAAACAACTAAATGAAGCACACATAAGCAACCTTCCAGAAAAAGAATTCAGAATAATGATAGTGAAGATGATCCAGGACCTCGGAAAAAGAATGGAGACAAAGATCAAGAAGATGCAAGAAATGTTTAACAAACACTTAGAAGAATTAACAAACAAACACCTAGCAGAATTAAAGAACAAACAAACAGAGGTGAACAATATAATCACTGAAATGAAAAATACACTAGAAGGAATCAATAGCAGAATAACTGAGGCAGAAGAACGGATAAGTGACCTGGAAGACAGAATGGTGGAATTCACTGCTGCAGAACAGAATAAAGAAAAAAGAATGAAAAGAAATGAAGACAGACTAAGAGACCTCTGGGACAACATTAAATGCACCAATATTTGCATTACAGCGGTCCCAGAAGGAGAAGAGAGACAGAAAGGACCCGAGAAAATGTCTGAAGAGATTATAGTTGAAAATTTCCCTAACATGGGAAAGGAAATAGCCACCCAAGTCCAGGAAGCGCAGAGAGTCCCAGGCAGGATAAACACAAGGAGAAACACGCTAAGACACATAGTAATCAAATTGACAAAACTTAATAACAAAGGAAAAATTACTGAAAGCAACAAGGGAAAAACGACAAATAACATACAAGGGAACTCCCATGAGGTTAACAGTTGACTTCTCAGCAGAAACTCTACAAGCCAGAAGGGAGCGGCACAATATATATAAGGTGATGAAAGGGAAGAACCTACAACCAAGATTATTCTACCTGGCAAGGATCCCATTCAGATTTGACAGAGAAATCAAAAGCTTTACAAATAAGCTAAAGCTACGAGAATTCAGCACCACCAAACCAGCTCTACAACAAATGCTAAAGGAATTTCTCTAAGTGGGAAACACAAGAGATGAAAAGGACCTACAAAAAGAAACCTAAAACAATTAAGAAAATGGTCATAGGAACATACATATCGATAATAACTTTAAATGTAAATGGATTAAATGCTCCAATCAAAAGACACAGACTGGCTAAATGGATACAAAAACAAGACCCATCTATATGCTTTCTACAAGAGACCCACTTCAGACTTAGGGACACATACAGACTGAAAGTGAAGGGATGGAAAAAGGTATTCCATGCAAATCAAAAGAAAGCTGGAGTAGCAATATTCATATCAGATAAAATAGACTTTAAATTAATGAATGTTACAAGGAAGGACACTACATAATGATCGAGGGATCAATCCAAGAAGAAGATAGAACAATTATAAATATATACGCACCCAACATAGGAGCACCTCAGTACATAAGGCAAATGCTAACAGCTATAAAAGAGGAAATCGACAGTAACACAATAATAGTGGGGGACTTTAACACCTCACTTACAGCAAGGACAGATCATCCAGACAGAAAATTAATAGGGAAACACAAGCTTTAAATAACACAATAGACCAGATAGATTTAATTGATATTTACAGGACATTCCATCCAAAAACAGCAGATTACACTTTCTTCTGAAGTGCACACAGAACATTCTCCAGGATAGATCACATCTTGGGTCACAAATCAAGCCCTGGTAAATTTAAGAAAACTGAAACCATATCAAGCATCTTTTCCAACCATAGCCCTATGAGATTAGAAATCAATTACAGGGAAAAAATGTAAAAATCATAAACACATGGAGGCTAAACAATACATTACTAAATAACCAAGAGATCACTGAAGAAATCAAAGAGGAAATCAAAAAATACCTAGAGACAAATGACAATGAAAACACGATGATCAAAAACCTGTAGGGGGGCTTCCCTGGTCGCGCAGTGGTTGAGAGTCCGCCTGCTGATGCAGGGGACACGGGTTCGTGCCCCGGTCTGGGAAGATCCCACATGCCGTGGAGCGGCTAGGCCCATGAGCCATGGCTGCTGAGATTGTGCGTCCAGAGCCTGTGCTCCAGAATGGGAGAGGCCACAACAGTGAGAGGCCCATGTACCGCAAAGAAAAACCCCAAAAAACAAAAAAAACCTGTGGGAAATAGCTAGTGGGAAGCAGCCACATAGCACAGGGAGATCAGCTCAGTGCTTTGTGTCCACCTATTGGGGTGGGATAGGGAAGGTGGGAGAGAGACGCAAGAGGGAGGAGATGTGGGGATATATGTTTATATATAGTTGATTCACTTTGTAATATAGCAGAAACTAACACACCATTGTAAAGCAATTATACTCCAATAAAGATGTTAAAAAAAAAAAAACCTATGGGATGCAGCAAAAGCAGTTCTAAGAGGAAAGTTTATAGTAATACAATCCTACCTCAAGAAACAAGAAAAAGCTCAAAACACAATCTAACGTTACATCTAAAGGAACTAGAGAAAGAAAAACAAACAAAACCCAAAGTTAGTAGAAGGAAAGAAATCGTAAAGATCAGAGCAGAAATAAATGAAATAGAAACAAAGAAAACAATAGCAAAGATCCATAAAACTAAAATTTTGTTCTTTGAGAAGATAAACAAATTGAGAAGCCTTTAGCCAGACTCATCAAGAAAAAGGGGGAGAGGACTCAAATCATTAAAATCAGAAATGAAAAAGGAGAAGTTACAATGGACACCACAGAAATATAAAGCATCATAAGAAACTACTACAAGCAACACTATGCCAATAAAATGGACAACCTGGAAGAAATGGACAAATTGTTAGACAGGTATTACCTTCCAAGACTTAACTGGGAAGAAACAGAAAGTATGAACAGACCAATCACAAATAATGAAATTGAAACAGTAATTAAAAATCTTCCAACAAACAAAAGTCCAGGACCAGATGGCTTCACAGGTGAATTCTATCAAACATTTAGAGAAGAGCTAACACCTATCCTCCTCAAACTCTTGCAAAAAATTGTAAAGGAAGGAACACTCCCAAACTCATTCTACAAGGCCACCATCACCCGGATACCAAAACCAGACAGAAATACTACAAAAAAGAAAATTACAGACGAACATCACTGATGAATATAGATGCAAAAATCCTCAACAAAATACTACCAAACAGAATCCAACAACACATTAAAAGGATCATACACCATGATCAAGTGGGATTTATCCCAGGGATGCAAGGATTCTTCAATATATGAAAATCAATCAATGTGATATACCATATTAACAAATTGAACAATAAAAACCATATGATAATCTCAGTAGATGCAGAAAAAGCTTTTGACAAAATTCAACACCAATTTATGATAAAAACTCTGCAGAAAGTTGGCATAGAGGGAACCAACCTCAACATAACAAAGGCAATATATGACAAACCCACAGCAAACATCACTCTCAATGGTGAAAAACTGAAAGACTTTCCTCTAAGATCAGGAACAATACAAGGTTGTCCACTCTCGCCACTATCATTCAACATAGTTTTGGAAGTCCTAGCCGTGGCAATCAGAGAAGGAAAAGAAATAAAAGGAATACAAACTGGAAAAGAAGAAGTAAAACTGTCACTGTTTGCAGATGACATGATACTATACATAGAGAATGCTAAAGATGCCACCAGAAAACTACTAGAGCTAATCAATGAATTTGGTAAAGTTGCAGGATACAAAATTAATGCACAGAAATCTCTTGCATTCCTATACACTAACAATGAAAGATCAGAAAGAGAAATTAAGGTAACAATCCCATTCACCATTGCAACAAAAAGAAAAAAATACCTAGGAATAAATCTACCTAAGGAGGTAAAAGACCTGTGCTCAGAAAACTGTAAGACAGTGATGAAAGAAATCAAAGATGACACAAACAGATGGAGACGTATACCATGTTCTTGGATTGGAAGAATCAATATTGTGAAAATGACTATACTACCCAAAGCAATCTACAGATTCAATGCAATCCCTATCAAATTACCATTGGCATTTTTTACAGAACAAGAACAAAAAATCTTAAAATTTGTATAGAGATACAAAAGATCCTGAACAGCCAAGCAGTCTTGAGGGAAAAAAATGGAGCTGGAGGAATCAGACTCCCTGTTTCCAGACTATACTACAAAGCTACAGTAATCAAGACAATATGGTACTGGCACAAAAACAGAAATATAGATCAATGGAACAGGATAGAAAGCCCAGAGATAAATCCATGCACCTATGGTCAACTAATCTATGATAGAGGAGGCAAGGATATACAATGGAGAAATGACAGTCTCTTTAATAAGTGGTGCTGGGAAAACTGGACAGCTACATGTAAAAGAATGAAATTAGAACACTCCCTAACACCATACACAAAAATAAACTCAAAATGGATTAAACACCTAAATGTAAGACCGGACACTATAAAACCCTTAGAGGAAAACATAGGAAGAACACTCTTTGACATAAATCACAGCAAGATCTTTTTTGATCCACCTCCTAGAGTAATGGAAATAAAAACAGAAATAAACAAATGGGACCTAATGAAACTTAAAAGCTTTTACACAGCAAAGGAAACTACAAACAAGACGAAAAGACAACCCTCAGAATGGGAGAAAATATTTGCAAACGAATCAACGGACACAGGATTAATCTCCAAAATATATAAACAGCTCATGTAGTTCACTATTAAAAAGCAAGCAACCCAATCATAAAATGGGTAGAAGGCCTAAATAGACATCTCTCTAAAGAAGACATACAGATGGCCAAGAGGCAAATGAAAAGTTGCTCAGCATCACTAATTATTAGAGAAATGCAAATCAAAACTGCAATAAGGTATCACCTTACACTGGTTAGAATGGGCATCATCAGAAAATCTACAAACAACTAATGCTGGAGAGGGTGTGGAGAAAAGGGAACCCTCTTGCACTGTTGGTGGGAATGTAAGTTGATACAGCCACTATGGAGAACAGTATGGAGGTTCCTTAAAAAACTAAAAATATAATTACCATATGACCCAGCAATCCCACTACTGGGCATATACCCAGAGAAAACCATAATTCAAAAAGACACATGCACCTCAATGTTCACTGCAGTACTATTTACAATAGCCAGGTCATGGAAGCAACCTAAATGCCCATCGACAGATGAATGGAAAAAGAAGATGTGGTACATATATACAATGGAATATTACTCAACCATAAAAAGGAACAAAATTGGGTCATTTGTAAAGACGTGGATGGACCTAGAGACTGTCATACAGAGTGAAGTAAGTCAGAAAGAGAGAAACAAATATCATGTATTAAGACATATATGTGGAATCTAGAAAAATGGTACAGATGAACTGGTTTGCAAGGCAGAAAGAGACACAGATGTAGAGAACAAAAATATGGACACCAAGGGGGGAAAGTGGGTGGGGGTTGAACTGGGAGATTGGGATTGACATATATACATTAATATGTATAAAATACTTAACTAATTTAAAAAAAAGAATTGTTACTCCAATTCTCTGTTAGAATTAATAAGGGATTGGTAGTAAGAAGCGAGTCTAAGGAACACAGGGAGAGCAGATGTAAGGAATAGCCACTACCCTTGGGGCTGAGACACATGCCCAAGGGAGAGCTCGCACCCCTCAAAGCTGAGATCTAGACCATGTTAGAGAGGGCTCAGCATGGTTGACTGAATGGATGAGAACTCATGTGATGCCAGTCCAGTGGAACTTGCTGGAAACTCGCCCTCTGGAACTTGCCAGAAACCCACCCTTGAGAGTGCTGAGGAAAGCTGGCCATAGGAAAGTGTCTCGCCAGAGGCACTTTGCAGCAAAACCACCTGAGGGGTCTTCCAGGGGCAGCTGCTGGCCACTAGGTGCTGCAGGCTCCCATGCATTGCAAGAGTCTGGTGCGGGAGAAGCTCTGCACGCTGCAGAAGCCACACGCTGCAGAAGCTGCCTGTGCTTTAGGAAGCTGTCCACACAGTAGCAGCTTGCTAAGCTGGCACACCAGAACCAGGAAGCAAAACTCTTTCCTCCTGCAATGCCTCTCCATCGTCCTCCTCTGACATAACATTGTAGCAGCTGGCAAAGGAAGGGTATTTAAAGGGCCTGGCTCCATTTTCATGGAGCTGGCAAAAAGGATGAATTTGGAGTTACATGATAATAAATAAACTGACAAGATTATACCTAGAAGTGTTTCACATGTGTATGTCATACTATTAGGAAAGAATTCTACAGAAAGGAATGATCTCATCTGCTTCCTGGGGCTCGTTAGCAGGCACTATGGGACAGTCTCTTCGGGGCGCCAACGTATGAGAAATTGGCATCATAAGTCCTTAGGTCACTTCACCCAAGAGCCAAACTCCTGGGAGAGAATGGCCTAGCTTGGGTCTGGTGCCTACCTTTTGGTCAGGGTATCATGATATTCATGGTCCCACCAAAATTGCAATAAATGGGCCAAAAGCAAGCTTCCCCCAACTGTCTCCCCCCGCCCCCAACCAGTCAGACATGTAGTTATGGGAAAAATGCCATAGATGCTGGGTAACGAAAACTAACAGGTACCTTCAAGAGCAGGGGCTGGCAAACTCCAGCCTATGTGTCATATCTGGTTTGCCACATATTTTTGTATGACCTGTGAGCTAAGAAGGGTTTCCACATTTTTAAATGGCTGAAAAAAAACTCCAAAAGAATGACAATATTTTGTGACATATGAAAATTATATATATTCAAATTTTAGTGTCCATAAGTCCTGGCATACCTCATTTTACTTAGTTTCACTTTATTGCATTTCACAGATACTGTGGGGGTTTTTTGTTTGTTTGTTCGTTTTGTTTTGTTGATACTGTGCTTTTTATAAAGTAAAGGTTTGTGGCAACCGTGCACTGTCCGATGACAGTTAACAGTTTTCAGCAATAAAGCATTTTTTTAATCAAGGTATTATGGTTTTTTTAAACACAGGGCTACTGCTCACTTAATAGACTACAGTATAGTGTAAACATAATTTTATATGTACTGGGAGACCAAAAATTTTGTGTGACTCATTTTATTGAGATATTCACTTTATTGCAGTGGTCTTGGTGGTCTGGAACCGAACCCGCAATATCTCTGAGGTATACCAGTGAAGTTTTATTGGAACACAGGTGTATTTCTTTAAGTATTATTTATGGCTTTGTGCTTTCATGCTACAACGGCAGAGTGGTGTAGCCATGACAGCCCCTGTATGGCCCCCCGAGCCTAAAATATTTATAGTCCGGTCCTTTATAGAAAAATTTCCACACCTTACTCTAGAGTCTTTCTACTCAAAGTGTGATGTGGAAACTGGTATGCAGAGTATCAGGTCTCACTCCAGATCCACTCAGTTGAAATCCACACTCTTACAGGATTCCCAGGTGATACGTATGCACACTGAAGTTAGAGAAGCACTGCCTTAGAGAAGATAAGTTTGATTCTGGGGTGGGGCCTGTTTTGTTATTGTGTTTGTTATTGTGTTTATCAATAGCCAATATATGTGAGGGCTTGTGCTTCACAGTCATTGTTAATTAGGCTCTTTTCTATTTTCACACATCACCAATATGTTAACTCTACCTTAGATAATAGAGGTTTATGGTAAGAATACCCAGGAGGCAAGGAAGAGCAAGATACTAGTTCACCTGGCCTCAGGAAGATGTGTGGGAGCCATTCACTAGAGTCAAAGGTCCAAACGTAGCCCTAGTGGTCACAGGAAGCTCTGGCGATCGAAAAGCTGCTGCAGATTGACAAGATGCTTAAGCCTCAACTACTCCGTCACCCTCTCGACCTTGGGTTTCTGCTTACTCAGAATTTCCACAATCTTTTACTTCTGACCATATGTAGGGGTCCCAGAGGGGTCTAGGTATTTTCAGTAATAGAATAGAATTGGATAGAAAATAGTATGTATTATATATAAAAAGAATAAGATAAGGACTAGTTTCATGGAATTTTGCTGGTGTGTGTGTGTGTGTGTGTGTGTGTGTGTGTGTGTGTGTGTGTGTGTGTGTGTGTGTGTGTGTGTGTGTGTGTGTGTGTTCTGGGTCACCGTGTAAAACATATTTCTACTATATTCAAGATGTTTGAAAGCCCTAAGAGACCATCAAGACTAATTCCAAAAGGCTCTACATCTCATCACACAGCGAAGCTCTTGAGATCATCCCTTATTTTTTCTGGGATTCTTACCTACATACAACGCTCTAATTTGGTCCAGTTTTGCACCCCCTTGCAGGTCCATCAACCCATTTTACCCTCCAATACTCATAGCATGTCATCAGTTGAATACTGTATGTCTTTGAACTCTTCTCTGAACCTTCTTTCTCTCACTGTAGCCTGACTCTTCCTTGAGGACTCAGCTTCCCCTAAAACCCTGACAAGTGATGATTGTTTAGTCTCCTGTATTCCACAGATCGTGTGGTCTTGAGGTAGGGTCAGGCATCCCACATCCTTGCTTCCCACTGCCATTTCTGGAAAAAAAAACCTGTTTCTTAAAACAAACAAATATGCAGAAATACCCAAAAAAGCCTATTTTGGGTGAGGCATATGCCATCTGATTCAGGGTTATTATACAGTGTCGTGCAGACAGAACATACACAAGGCTGGAGGACGATGGCTATGGCCAGAGGAAGGGCACCATTTTTAATTTGCACAGACATAAACCATTTGCTAAGCCCAGTTTCAGCAAAGCTGCATTTATCAACAGGGTGATTTTCTAATTTCTGTGAAGGCACCCACTGTATGGACAAGCAGCCATCCTGATAGACCACATCATCTCATTATTGTAGACATCTATAGTATTTCCTTCATTCACTGGAAATTTTACCCCTGAATTATTACCTTTCTCTCTACCACTATCGTAGTCATCATTCTTAGTAATATCAGTACCCATATAGGAACCAACTACCCATAATGTAACCACTTCCAAAATTTCAATTTCAGATATCTTGCTGTTAAACCACTCCCTGACACCTTCTAGACCACACCCTTTGGTATGTCTATTTCAACAATTCTTCAAGCCCACCAAGATCTCCCTTCAGTATCCACACCTTGGATGAAACCTCAATTCCTAGTGAAATCTGATTTTCTGTTTTTTCTTCTTTTTCATCCTAGATGCTGAAAGTGGCTAAAGGAAAACTGAGTGACTATACAGACTGTTGTCACTTTATATCATATCTCAAAAAATTCAAATATTCTCCCAAAATGATTTTGCAATGTTATTACATTTCCTTGATCTCTTTACTCCCTAAGACATCTATTTCATGCCTTCTCTTCTGTCTTTAAACCTCCAAAATATCTTCCCCATTTTCATCCTTAGCCTATGACTTTGCTTTACGTTTTATCCAGCAGGTATGTCCTCATTATCCCTTCACCAACCTACATTTCAAGGACTGTGGATGGTCTGAGATCTTACCCTACTTGTAAGCTAACAAGTTAGCTTACCACAGTGCCATGAAAGCCAGAAGACACATGACTCCTCGTCAGAGACAAAGAGCTTTATTACTCGTAGCATAGCAAACAACATGTGCATCAGCATATTTACTCTCAGTTCCTGCTGTCCCATGTCCCTCACACATGAGCCCAGATGGATGCTTGTGCATGCTATTGGCTGTGTTACAGGAGAGGAGCCCTCAGACCAGGGACCTATATCTTTTATAATAGGCAGCAAGCTGGCCTACCTTTTTCTCCAGAGGGAGACAATATCATTATTTTCCAAGGCTGTTCATTATACCAACACCCTTGAAAAGATATCTGGAAACAAACAAGTCAATGCCTCTGTCTGCAAAATGTGCAAAACCATGAGCAACTCATGAATTGTCTCCCAATACTACTTGGTTCTGGACCATAGTCACTTTCCTGTCTATGTTCTCTAAAGCTTCTCTACAAATTCTCCTCTTACAGAGGGAATCCCATCTCTTTTGCCTACTCCTTGAGGTCTCTCTTTCAAGTTCTTTTCTCTACTGGATCATTCACATCAACTAAATGATGTAATAATTCCTATAATTTTTTTCAAAAGAGAAAGAAAAAAAACCTCTTGACTTCATGTCTTCCTCCAACATCTGACTCGTTTCTCTTCTCTTCCTCAAAAAGTCATATATACTATCTCTTTCCTCAGTCTCATTTTCTTCACCTTCCACCTCTCATTTTATATTGAATCTACCCTAGTCAAGTTGTGCTCCCACCTCTCCACTGAAACTGTTCTTGTCAAAGCCATCAGTGAGGGACTTCCCTGTTGGCACAGTGGTTAAGAATCTGCCTTCCAATGTGGGGGACACAGGTTCGATCCCTGGTCCAGGAAGATCCCACATGCCACGGAGCAACTAAGCCCGTGTGCCACAACTACTGAGCCTGTGCTCTAGAGCCCGAGAGCCACAACTACTGAGCCTGTGCTCCCCAACAAAAGAGAAGCCATCGCAATGAGAAGCCCATGCACTGCAACGAAGAGTAGCCCCCGCTCGCCGCAACTAGAGAAAGACTGTGCACAGCAATGAAGACCCAATCCAGTCAAAAATACATACATAAAATAAACAAATATTTGTTTTAAAAAGCCATCAATGACCTCCACATTGCTTAATCTAATGGTCAATTCTGAAGTCTTATTTTAACTGACCTCTCAGCAACATTTGACACAGCTAATTAGTCTTGGTCTTCTTGAAACACTTTCTTCACTAATCCTCCCAATTTACCCTCCACATCACTGTCTGTCTGCCTCTCTTTAGTCTCCTTTATTCACTCCCATTGTGATCTCATCCTATGTGATGACTTTAAATACCATCCATACTCTGATGACTCCTAAGCGCATTTCTACTGCCTTACTCTCTTCCCAACCAAATATTCTTATATATGACTGTGTACTTACCTTTTTCTCTTAGATGCTTAAGTTTAACAGGGTCAAAAGTCAAAGTTTTAATCTACTAATTCCCTCCCTGACACCCTCTATAGATCTTAATTCTCCTACAGTCTTGCCTATTTCAATAAGGTCACCACCATTAACAAGGTGTTCCCACCAAAAACCTTGGAGCCTTCCCTGATTCCTTCTTTTCCTCACATTCCCATATATAATCCATCAACAAATCCTATGGATTTTACCTCCTAAATGTATTCAAAATCCACCATCTCCACAAACATTCTATTACAAGCTGCCATCATGTCTTCCATGAATAGACTTCTAACTTGCCCCCTATTCTAATCTCCATGCAGTATTCAGAGTGATAAAAACCCCCAGTGGCTTTCCATCACATTTAGAATAAAATCCCAGGTCCTTGCCATGGTCTACAAGGACTTCCGTAACGTACACCCCACCACCACCTCTCTGACTTCACTCTCCCCCTTCCTCACTACTTTCCAGCTACAGAAAACTCTCCCGGATTCTTCAAACACTTCACACATGCTCTCCCCACAGAACCTTCGCTTTTGAAGTTCCTTCCATGTGGAAGAGCCCTCCCCTGGATAACTGCATGATTCACTTTCTCACTTCTTTCAGATTTCTGCTCAAACGTCTCTTTAATAGAAAGGACTTGCTTGAACACCACATCCCAAAATAGCATAATCTGCCCATTACTCTCTATCCCCTCATCTGCTTTATTTCTCTTTGTGGTACTTAGCACTGACATTATATAGCTACTGAATTTCAGTGACTCTGAGATGTTATCAGTTGAAACATGTGCCATTATTTTATATACCCATCGAGAAAGAGAAATTCTGACAAATAAAATCACATCATCTTTCTTCTCACTTAGAATTTTTATTTTATATTAATTGGAAATGATCTTTTAGAATTATTTAGACTTTTCTTTTAAAAAAAATCATATATCCTTTATACACAGAAAGGAAACTATAAGCAAAATAAATCAATTAAATTATGTCTAAGACATCTTTACATTCAGCATTTAATATTCTGATATATTCATCAACTCATACTCAATGTCACTGTTTTTCCACACACTATCTCACTAATAAAATGCAACACAGCTTCATCTACTTGTGGGTGTCTTCCTTTCCTAGGACCCATAAAGTAAGAAATATGGAATTGTGGTCATCCTTCAAATAATATTACTTGCTTCTCTAATATCACATTTATGTCTCATTGTTCTATTCCTGAGCCTGGCTGTCTACACAATAACTTTTCTTTTTCAGCTATATAAGAATACCACATTTTGGGCTTCCCTGGTGGCACAGTGGTTGAGAGTCCGCCTGCCGATGCAGGGGACGCGGGTTCGTGCCCCGGTCCGGGAAGATCCCACATGCCGTGGAGCGGCTGGGCCCGTGGGCCATGGCCGCTGAGCCTGCATGTCCGGAGCCTGTGCTCTGCAACGGGAGAGGCCACAACAGTGAGAGGCCTGCGTACCGCCAAAAAAAAAAAAAAAAAAAGAATACCACATTTTGAAGACATTTTCAGTATTTAAAGTGCGTACGTACAGTACCAACAATGCACATAATTCAGTTGTGTTTATAGTTCTAAACAGGTAACTAAGTTCACACAGGAAAACGACTCTGTGACTGCTCTCTGTCCAACTGTGGTTCTAAGATACCAATGACTGTAAAACGCATTCCATTTTCAGAAATTCTAAAATTTGACAAAAATGCATGTCTTCAAATCAATTAAATATAACACGTTTGTCTCTCCCACCAGAATATGAGTACGAGGAGGGCAGGAAATAGTTTGGTGTTGTTCACTGATTATATTCTCATCATCTAGAAGAGTATTTAGAAAATAGTAGAAGCTCGAGAAGTGTCTGTTGAATAAATGGATAAACTTCTGCCTCCACTACTAAAAAAGGTAGCATTTTACACTTAAAATCCCCAAGACAGAGGATTCAATTGACTTAGTCACCATCCAGTGTCAGGTACCCCTGCTGGGGGGACGTTTATTTCTAGGCACCTCACAGATCGCTGATGAGCCATCTAGTCATTCACATATGTAGATGGCCATCACTGACACAGTCACCCACCTTAGAACCTTGTCTGCATTAACCATGGCTTGCAACGGAAACCTAGAAAAAGACAGAAAATTCAGCCCTTAGAAATTGGTGAGATTTCATTACAACTGTGAAGCCTTCCAAAAGGTCCATGCAAGGCAAGTACTTCAAAGCCTCAAAGAAAAGTACAGAACAGCTGGAAAGCACCTCATCTGGTCTGCCTGATGACCATTTGTTTTTTCATTTAATCCCCACAACAACCATCTGAAGGAAAATTCTTTTCAACATTTTAGAGATAAGAAAATTAAATTAATAAAATGAATAGGTCTCTTATTCAAAGCAGCACAATGGCATATTTAATGCAGATTGTGTGTATTTCTACTTCATGATGCATCTTCCAGGTGCCAAGCATTGGGCTGAGGGATTTAATGGTGAATAAAAGCAACTGTGGATCCTGAGCTCATGGAACTTAGAGACACTGATCAAGGGAAACTTAGTCCCCATACTCAATGTACAACAAATATCAGAGTTCTCTAAATCTACTTAATTCTGACTGCAAGCATCTAGCCTACATTTCAGTGTCTCTTTTCCTGCCTACACACACTCATAGCCTAAGCTGTACAAAGGTGTTGGGGAATAAGGTTACACCAAGGCATCTGGAAGCCCTTGCACTCATCAGACTGTACTGGTTTTTGTTCAAGATATTCATTATCCCTTGTTCATATGGTCCTCTTCTGTCCAAAAGTTCTACATTTATCACAGTGGAAGTACAGGGATCTTTGTCTAAGCCAGAAACCCATGCCTGGATCCCTCCTCCTGAGGTATAACATGCAGCCACCCTTCTTCAGACCCTCACCACCCCTGAAACTGCCAGGGACCCACAGCCCCCCTCTCATTCACAATCTATAGAACTTCCTCTTCTTCTTGTCAGTCTCTCAAAATCACTTTTCTCCCCTGTAGCCACACTGCAAAATCCTTTCACTGGGCATTACCAAAAAAATGTCGACCTCAGGCATCTTTTGCCAAAATCTCTCATCAAGGAATTAAAAAGCCTGGCTACTTGCATGAAATAGTGTAAGAGAATACAGGTGAACAAATAAATCGGCAGTATGTTGGCAAGACATTATTCTGCCTGTCTTCTCATCCAGTTGTCCCCCAAGATATGACCCAGGTCCCTGTTCCAAATCGGGTTCTTCACATGGTCATGTACAAAGTGACACTTGCCTTGAGACTAAGCACTCGATTTTACTCCTAGCTGCTCAGAGACAAAGCCTCCCCTGTCCTGCTGTTTTACTTTCCTATAGAGTGCAGGTATCTCCAGGCCCAGGGTTATGTAACAATGTGAGAGGAGGAAGGCCAGAGGTACAAGGATTATCTGCGATTTCCTATAATTCTCAAATATTAAATTATGTTTACTATAAGCCTTATAAAGGTAGAAAATGACATATATTTTCATTTCATTTCATTTATATACAGTAGTTCCCGCCTTATCTGCAGGGCATACTTTCTAAGACCCCCAGTGGATGCCTGAAACTGCAGATAGTACTGAAAACTCTATATATACTATGTTTTTTCCTTTACATACAGACATACCTATGATACAGTTTAATTTATAATTAGTCACAGAGAGATTAACAACAATAACTTAAAATAGAACAATTATAACAATATACTGTAATGATGGTTATGTGAATGTTGGGTGGTCTCTCTCTCAAAATATCTTATTGTACAAATTTTTTTTTTTTTTTTTTTGCGGTACGCGGGCCTCTCACTGCTGTGGCCTCTCCCGTTGCGGAGCACAGGTTCCGGACGCACAGGCTCAGCGGCCATGGCTCACGGGCCCAGCCGCTCCGCGGCATGTGGGATCTTCCGAGACCGGGGCACGAACCCGTGTTCCCTGCATCGGCAGGCGGACTCTCAACCACTGCGCCACCAGGGAAGCCCTTAGTGTACAAATTTAATGCCTTTTCCATTTTAAACAAGCACTTGTTACTCACTGTGGCCATTTCTTTTGCAGTTTGAGATATGACAGCAAAACTAGCACAAATTTCTTTTACCTTCTTCACCATTTCACGGATAGAAGATTCATTTTTACTGCGGAGTTCAGCAATCTCAGCAAAAGATTTTTTTTTCTTTCCTTATAAAGTCAAGAACTGTCACCTTTTCACTTAAAGGAAGCACTTTACGGCTTCTCTTTGGCGTATCTGAATTGCCAGCATCACTACTCTTGGGCTTTGGGGCCGTTATTAAGTACAATAAAGGTGACTTGAACACAAGCATTGTGATACCAAGGCAGTGGAACTGGTAACGGAGGCGGAGGTGGCTACTAAAGGACTAACAGGAGCGATACGCCGGACTAAAGGGTGATTCGCTTCCTGGGCGGAACATTGCAAGACCGCGCGAGATTTCAGCACGCTATTCAGAACCGCGCGCAGTTTACCATTTCATATTTTCAGACTGCAGTTGACCGTGGGTAAATGAAATCGTGGAAAGCGGAACAGCAGATAAGGAGGGACTTCTCTACCGCCTGATTGCAAAAGGAATTTAAGGCAGCTAAGGAATCTAAGGAAGATATTTAATGACAAACGTTGAAACAAAAGGGGTTGCTCCTTAACCTGAAAATTCAGTTTAGCAGAGTGGTTCATTCAAAATGTTCCAGTTAAGCAAGACTTAATTATGTTTGTATTTACTAATACAACATTTGTTCTTACTCATGCAGTGAAGAGAGTTCTTGAATGATTTGTCAAGCTAGAGAGAAAAAAGGTTTTGTTTTTTTTTTGCAACAAGGTAATTTGTGTTCTCCTGTTACTTTTCTAAATTTTCAGACATTTACTAAGCCACAAAAACTATGAGTGGAGAGGGAAGGTAGGCAATGTAAGTAACATGTTTTAAAATATATTACCTGGGCCAATCGTTTTTAGAACAATATAAACTAAAACACTCTACTTCATGTGGAGAGAGTTGGTGCTAACAAGTTTTTTAAAAAGTCTTAGTTTTGGCTGAGGTAACAAAGACCAACAACAAAACAGTGGTTTCTAAAATCTCTGATGTTCTAAGGAAGGGGAGGTGCTAGACCACCCCTATGAAAACAGATTACTTAAACCCCTATTTCATTACCCACCGGAAGGCATAAACTTCTTGAAGTTAAAGATGCAGAGAGAGAGAGAGAATTTCTTTGGAGAATGTTGTTGCAATCTTTGGGGTTTCCCTGATCACACCTTGTGAGAAGGGGAAATGGTGCCTTGTCATTCTCCCTTTACCTTTAGCCAAGCTAGAGAGGGGGCTTTAAGGGAACCACTCAGAGAAGCTGACCTACGCTTTCCAAAGGTGAGGAGCACGAAGGCTGGTGGAAAAGCTGTACCTAGAGCAGCCCAAGGTGGCCAAGCAAGAGGGGGAAAGAGCTGTACTGGGAATTTCCTGTTTTTGCAGCAGTAGTGGACACGGATTCATAAGTGGACTACATTTAGGCCATGTGGGAGGAAGCTAGCTTAGACACTTGTTGAATCAATTTCAATAGCAGTTCCTGGAAAGGAGTTCTGGTGATATGCTGGGACTAATGGACGAAGCATATGTAGCCTACAGGATTAGAGGCACTGCCTGTATCTGGGTGACTGCAGGGGAGGCCTCCAGTAAGAAGTGCCTTCAAGGAATCCAGGGAATCACCCCATTAGAGGATGTTACGGTTTGAATGTTTGTGTCCACCCTGAAATTTATATGTTGAAATCCTTATGCCCACCGTGTTGATATTAAAAGGTGGGATATTTGGGAGGTGCTAGGTCCTGAGAGTAGAGCGTTCATGAATGGAATTAGTGCCCTTATGAAAGAAACCCCCTCAGCGCTCCCTAGCCAGGTTTATCCATGTTGTTGCATGCGGCAGAATGTACTCTCTTTTTTGAGGGAGCCAAATAATATTTCATCATATATACCACATTTTCTTTACCCATTCATCTGTCGATAGACAGTTGTGTGATTTTCATAAATTGCTTACTGTGAATAGTGCTGCAATGAACATGAAATTGCAGATATCTCTTCGAGATCCTGATTTCAATTCTTTTGGATAGATGCCCAGGAATAGGATTGTTGAATCATATGGTAGTTCTATTTTTAATTTTTGGAGGAATCTCTATACTGTTTCTGTAGTTGCTGCACCATTTTACATTCTCACCAACAGTGCAAGAGGGTTCTAGTTTCTCCACACCCTCACCAGCACCTTTTTGTTTTTTATAATAGCCATGCTAACATTTTGCTAAGAGAAATAAGCCATATATATAATGACAAATATTGCATGATTTCATTTATATGAGGAAGCTAAACTAGTCAAATTCATAAAAGCAGAAAGTGCCTGTAGTGAACATACTGTATTGTGCACTAAAAATTGACTAAGTGGGTAGATCTCATGTTAAGTGTTCTTACCACACACACACACACACACACACACAAAGCATGAGGGGGGGATGAGAAAACTTTTTCAGGTGATATGTTTATTACCTTTATTGTGGTATATGCATATGTCCAAACTCCTCAAATTGTACATATTAAATATATCTGGGGGCTTTGTATATCAATTAGAACTCAATAAAGCTATTTTTTTTTTAAAAAAGAGGCTTACTTAGTGTGAACTCTGCAGACTAATAGGTCACATCCTAATCCCATTCTTTTCATTCATACCAGGGATCTGACATTATCTCCTGGAAGGAATGTCAAAGAGCCTTGAATGACAATGTAACTGTATAATTACTTTCCTTTGTCCTTTTTCCCAGTTAAATGTTTTAGGAGGCTTAGGTTTTTTCCTACACATATTTCTGTCTTTTGTAGTCCTCGTCTTCATACCCTTTGCCACCACAACCTAAAATTTAGATAAATTGTGTTTTTTAAAAAATACTTTAGTTTTTAGAGCAGTTTTAGGGTCATGGTAAAATTGAGCAGAGAGTGCCCATATACTCCCTGAGAATTATACACATATAATTTTGTTATGTGTGTTATATATATATATGTTATGTGTGTGTGTTATATACAATGTTTTCAAGATTCATCTGTGTTGTAGCATGTGTCAGAACTTCCTTCTTTTTTAAGGCTGAATAATATACCATTATGTATATGTGCCACACTTTGTTTATAAATTCATCTGACGGTAGACATTTGGGTTTTTTCCACCTTTAGGCTGTTGTGAATAAATTTTGTCACTTTGAGAGTCTTCCACTGACTACTTCCTTCCAAATAACACCTTCCTTAACACTTTCATCCCTCACTATGCCTATTACTGGGCTAGCTTTGGGCTCACTTTGGAATACTTTTCACCACGTGACACTTATTAGTTCTTTATTCAGGAACTTTCAATGTTTTCTTAGCTCATCCAGAGTAAAAAATCCAAAGCTTTCCTTTCCCCATAAGACTGTCCACCATGAGATTTCAGAAAAAAGTTAATGTGTCCACAATGACAGCCATCCAAAGTTTCCCTTTATTCTTCACTGTCTGGAAAGGAGGTGTGTGCTACTTTTTAATGACAGAAAGATTCTGCTCTGCCTCACACCCTTTGATGGTTTCTCCTGCTTCTTAGATCCCACAGCCTGATCAGCATGAGTGCTGAGGAAACCCAAGACCACAATCAAGGAAACAACTCACTGTAGGGTATGTTTACTGTTGAGAATCAAATTAGTAGTGCAGAAAATCTACTGGGAAAATGTGTCAGAACACAGAGCAAAATACAAAGAGGTGGAATTAATGACGGAAAAAAAAACCCAGGAGGACAGATCCAGGAAACCCAACAAGGGATTAATTCAACATGTGGGACTTCTGGAACTCAGAAGGAGGCAAATTGGAAGTAGAAATTAAATTATGAGATAAAATTTCCCTGAGCAGCAAGAGATTGGAGGTACAAATTAACAAGGTTTACCAAATTTTAGGAATTTGGTAAACCTTTCACTTCTAACCATGTTGGATTCAGAGGAACCATGTTTACCTTCTCACATTAAATAACTAGAAAACCAGACAATGTATATGCAAACATGATCACTGAGAAAAAAGGAATCAAATGACATGAGCTCTATAAATGTCCCCACTTACACAGTTTGAATATCATATTGAAATTCCTGGAATTTAAGAACAAACAATTACAAGACAGAGAGAACAGAACATGTGGGAGAGTGAGAAAATAAAAACATTCTAATTCCCAGGTATGGGAAGGAGAGAAATAAATAAAGTATATAGGATTAGAGAGAGTTGTTATATTCTCATGATAGGTAAATATGGATTTAGTTATAGGCTTAATCACCAGCAGAATTTAGAGAAGAGAAGAAATTCTACATTACCAAATTTGAAAAAGCAATAAAGAAAATTGTGACATTGACAGAGTACGTAATAAAGAGAAGAAACAATGACAACAAGGCAAAATACCCAGAAAATGTATAATATAATGGAAGGAACACCAATTCTCACGAAATTTTTTATCATGGCCATATTAAAAATAATTTAAAAATGAAACTCATCTAAAGCAGTTGCAAGGAAACATTGAAAATCAAGATATGCGCAAAAGATACAGCAGGTAAATACAAACAGAATGCAGGTGTGAAAATATCAATATACAACAAAACCAAAACATTAAACATGAGTCATTACTTTTTTTCTTAAACATCTTTATTGGAGTATAATTGCTTTACAATGGTGTGTTATTTTCTGCTTTATAACAAAGTGAATCAGCTATACATATACATATATCCCCATATCTCCTCCCTCTTGCATCTCCCTCCCACCCTCCCTATCCCACCCCTCTAGGTGGTCACAAAGCACTGAGCTGATCTCCCTGTGCTATATGGCTGCTTCCCACTAGCTAGCATTTTACATTTGGTAGTGTATATATGTCCATGCCACTCTCTCATTTTGTCCCAGCTTACCCTTCCCCCTCCCCGTGTCCTCAAGTTCATTCTCTACATCTACGTCTTTATTCCTGTCCTACCCCTAGGTTCTTCAGAACCATTGTTTTTTAGATTCCATATATATGCGTTAACATACGGTATTTGTGAGTCATTATTTAATGATGAGAGATACAATTCACCTAGACTCAGGAAAGTTTTGTCCCATAATTTAGGCATAATTTATGCACAAAATAACATATCCATCAATACATAAAAAGGTTTTATAAGTACAACTAGATATTTAAAGAAATATAGTGGAAGAATTTAATATATACCTTTTCTAGAATGTGATGGTTCAAGTAGATAAATAATAAATAAAGACATAGATTATTTTAATAACACAATCAACAAGCTATAAAAAAACGATGTCTTACATCAGAGAACATATATTCTCTGCTTAGATCCATGGAACATGTATAAAAATTAATCATGTTCTTGGCCACAAAGAAAACAATAAATTCTATAAAGTAGAGATTTTACAGACTACATTTTCTGATAATAATTTAACACAGAGAGAAAAAATAAATCATCAAAAAATTTAACTCCTTGGAAATGAAAATGTGCTATTTTTTTTAAAAAAAACCCTAAATCAAAGAAGAAATCTTAACCAAAGGGGGAGGAAAATGATCTAAAAAGAAAAGAACCCATAATACCAAAACCTATAGAACACAGTTAAGACAAAAGAAATGTTATAGTCTTAGAGGCTTTTATTAAAAATAAAAAGGAAGATTAAAGATAAATAAGAAAAGCATCCAACTTATATGAGAACAACAAAATAGCCTGAAAGAAAGCAGGAGGATTCCAAGTTCCATGAGAACAGGAACTTTCTTTTGCTTATTTCAACAAAATGTTCACTTACTTAGAATAGCACTCAGTAATTATCTGTGATATCAATAGAAAGAATAAATAAAAACAAAAGCTTGTGTTTTGTAAAGACCAGTCAATAAATAGTAGGTAAGTGCAAATTAGGACAAAAGGGATAAAATAAATTGTGCAAAATTAAGAATGACAAAGAAGATATAATTAGAGATAGGGATACAATTAAAATGACTATAAATGAATATTATGTGCAATTCTTTGGTAATGAACTTGAAAATCTAGAGAAACTAGATGATTTCCTGGAAAAAATATAACTACAGAAATAGCAGAAAGAGGCTTATTTCTTATACTTTCTTCATGGGCACTGAGACTTCTTGTTATTAGGTTGAGACCATAAGACTGAGATCCAGTCAAAGGAGTGAGAACACAAGTGATGTAAGCCACTTTCAGGGTCTGGCACCTAAAACTATCCTGCTTATTCCTCTAGTCCTTTTATCCGATGATTTTAGAAGACACATATTCCATATAGCATAGCTACAAGCTGAAAGATGGCTCTCTGACCATCTCAAACTATGAAGTGAGCCAGAATAAACTTTTAGCATGTTAAGCTTCTGATATTTAGTGTTTTGTTACTGCAGTGTAGCATAGCCTATTCTGACTAATACATTTACCACATTTGACCAAGAAGTAATAGAAACTTGAACAGAAGAAAAACCCTTGTAAGCATTTGGAAAGATAATAAAACTTAACCATTTGAAAAAGCACTGGATCCATATTGATTTTCAACTAATAGTAACAGTAAAAAAAACAAATATATAATCTTAATACTTATTTTGGTATTAATACGATTTAATTTACTTAATATTTATTTTAATATTAGCATTTGTAAGTACAGGCATACCTCGTTTTATTGCACTTCACTTTATTAAGCTTCACAGATACTGCAGTTTTTACAAACTGAAGGTTTGTGGCTACCCTGCCTCGAGCAAATCTATTGGTGCCATTCTTCCAACAGCTTTTGCTCACTTTGTGTCTCTGTGTCACATTTTGGTAATTCTCGAAACATTTCACACTTTTTCATTATTATTGTATTTATTATGGTGATCTGTAATAAGTGATCCTTGATGCTACTACTATGACTCATGGAAGGCTCAGATAATGCTTAGCATCTTTTAGCAATAAAGTATTTCTTAACTAAGGTACATTTTTTTAGACATAATGCTATTTCACACTTAATAGAGTATGGTAGGGTGTAAGCATAACTTTTATATGCACTGGTAAACCAAAACATTTGTGTGACTCACTTTATTGCAATATTTGCTCTATTGTGGTGGTCTGGAACAGAACCCATGATATCTCCGAGGTATGCCTGTAATAATATTTTTTATTTTTTAATTTAATGTTTAAATTTTAAAATTAATTTTATTGGAGTACAGTTGATATACAGTGTCATGCTAGCCTCCACTGCACAGCAAAGTGAACCAGCCATACACATACATATATCCACCCTTTCTCAGATTCTCTTCCCACATATGTGACCTCAGAGTATTGAGTATAGTTCCCTGTGCTATACAATAGGTCCTTGTTGGTTATCTATTTTAAATATAGTAGTGTGTATATTTCAATCCCAATCTCCCAATTTACTCCTTCCTCCCTACCCCCCGCCTGTACTAATCTTATTTTAACAATGCCAACTAGTATAAAGGAAAGCTTCTCAGTTCATTTTATGAAACTAATTTAAGCTTAACACCAATACCCAATACAGATAGTAGAGCAACAGGAGCAAAAGTCATATAGGCCAAATTTATTAATGAATGTAGATGCAAATTTTCTAAATAAATGATTAACAAATGAAACAGCAGAACATCAAAAAGAATGCTGCACAACCAAGCAGTTTGTTCCAGGATTGTGTGAATGATTCAAAATGAATTTTTTAATATAATCAATACATCAATAACTTAAAGAAGAAAAGCCATGAATACACCACAGATGCTAAAAGTGTTTTAATAAAGAACTTCCTAATTTTAAGTGTAAAGTGGGAATTTAAAAAGTTACTGAAATATTATAAAGGTACTTACCGAAACAAACATGACTGTCATCTTAATCATGAAATATTGATGGCAGTTGAAAAAATTGGCAATATTGTAGAAATCTTAATCCAAAGGGCAGTTCCTCTATAATCAATAAATAGTCTCTAAAAGTTAAAAAGCTCAACTAGTAAAGATTCTTAACGTGGTACTCCCTAGGACAAAGACAATGCATACTTTATATATCCTAAATGTATTACTTTGACAGCTTTCAAACATATGTAATTTGTATCCCCTTCAAATTGCCTTTTTCAAATTTCCTAACTTTTGGTAAGGTCTATCTTCCCTGCCCCTTGGGAGCTTTAGGCATTTATCACATGTTATCACATGAAACTGTTGAGTCAGGCTTGATTCCTTGACTTATACAAAAACATCATTATCATATTCCAGCTTAATTGAGAAATACAAAACAGCTTAATATATTAATAGCTAAAATACACAGCATCTATTTTATAAATAAAGGATTGAGAAGACTAGCATAAATAAAGACACAATTTAATTCTCTCATTATTTTTCATTGCTCTAGACATTTTAGTTGTTGGATCTCTCATAACAATGTATTTAAACAAATGGGCTCCATAACTACCTTTGTGAGTTCCACAGGAGACAAATGGAATTTTATGAGTAAAACTTAACATGTGAACAGAAGTTATTTATTATACTTTTGTTTTCCTAGATTAATAAAAATATTTAATCATGGTCCTACAAGTGTTCTTACAGAAGTATAAAATCATATAGAGTATCTGACCTAAAAGGGAATGGAGATATATCCAATATTTTTCTGATAACAGTAAGAAAAGAAAAGAAAAGATGCACTTTCTTCAGAGTAAAATTTCTTAGAGGAATCCTCAGGCCTTCCCTGAGCTAGAAACATGGAAGTTTCACTACATTCACTACAATGTTCTTCAGGCATGCTCAGTCATATCTAAATCTCAGTGATAGAAACACTTAGTCTTACACTGACACCATCATAATCTACATACAAAACACAAAAGAGAAAAATTGAAATCACCTATAATAGTAAGCACCAATAACATTTGAGTTTATTTTCTTTGGATACACACACACACACACACACACACACACACACACACACACAATGAGTTTCCTCAAACTACCCAATCTGGAGTTTAATATAGGATCACTTCAGCAGTGTTACCTCTGTTTTGCTGCCTTGTGAAAGAGCAAGACCCCAGACCCTTGGAAAATCTTGCCTTGGTCCCAGTGTGTTTCTATGGTTTCCAGAGGGTGTCTCACAGGTGTCCAGCTGCCTGCCCAGGCAGCTCTGACATGGCAGGCCCCATGCCCCAGTGCTGTTTTGGCAGTGCCTAGCTGCTTTTTACTATCAAGAATTGCCTCGACACACTGAAGCCTTCAAAACTCCAAGCCAGGTGCAGGCCAGTCGAAAGGCAGAAAAGAAAGCACCCTTCACATTTTATCTTACAACTGTTGTGGGCACACTGAAAGTGCCTCAGGTGCTCCCCAAGCTTCACAAAGTCTTTACTTAAGCAGATCCTCCCACCTTTGCATAGAGTCCTCTGTCTCCCAAGACAAGCTCCAAGTCCATGGAGATGGAGCCTGGGCAGAAGCACGGCAGACACCCCTGGGCTCAGAATTACTGAAGCCTCTCACCCCAAGGCTTTGTCTTACAGTCAAATATGTTTTTCACAACTCCGTTTTCACTTAGAATGAATTATTTTCTAGGAGGTTCCTTCATTCCCCCAAGAAGACTGAAAGAAGCCCAGAAGGCCACCCACCAGTTCCTTAAGCCTGCATAGACTTGCTTACATCTCAGAAAGTGACACACAATCCTGGACCAAAACAGCCCTCATACCGCATTCACACTCAGATTCCATTTATTGTTTTTAAAAGTGGGATCCTGCTTATATAAAGTCTTTACCTTGCTTTTTAAAATTTAATACTATGTGACCCATGTTTTCTATGTCATTAAAAAGCCTTTCAGTTCTACATAGAATTCTGTTTTATGAACAAGCCATCATACATTTAACTAAATTCCAATTGCAAGACATGGAAGTTTCCAATTTTCCTGTAAAATGTAATTGCAGTGAGCATCCTTTAATAAAAATTCTTTGTGTTTCTGTGTGGTTATTTCTATAGAATAAACAGCAACATATAGAAATATTTTGTCTTGATCTGTACACCTAGTTGCCTTCCAGAAAGTTTGAAATAATTTTTATTTCCAGAAGTGTGAAAGAGTATCTAATACACTATGCTTTAGCCAACACGGATCACTATGTTTAATTAATTAATGTTTTAATTTTTTCCAATGTGCTAGAAAAAAAGTATCTTCTCTAAATTTATATTCCTTTTAATGTTGAAACTTTGAAAAACAAGTTTCAACATTTTCCCGTGTAGGTATTGGTCAGTTTTATTTTTTTCTTTTGTTAAAAAACATGTTTTTGCACTTTTTAAAAAAACATTGTCTCCAATTTCTCCATTGTTCTCCAGAACAGTTAGAAAAAATATTTAAATATAAGGGAAAATAAAGATGCACATAATTAAGTAAAGACTATCTTATTCACCAGTTTATGCTTTACCTGGTTTGAGAAATTAAAAATTAACAGTAGAGTTACGTCCTCATGAAACCCTCTTGATCACATTCCTCTCCTTCTTGACCCCTCACCCCAACCCAGAGGTAGGGTTTACACACACACACACACACACACGCACACACGTGCATGCATGCCCAAAATTCACACATTTACATATTCATGTAACATAAATATTATCATTTTCATAAACAGTATTGTACCTTATATATTCTTGTTATTGAAAATTTCCAATAGTATATAAAGGTTGTTAGAATAAGGAGCCCAGCATGCCTCTTCAACAATTACCAAGTCATTACAAATTTTACTTCAATTATACCCTTGAACCACCCACCCCTCCCCTGGATTATTTTGAAGCAAATCTCAGACATCTGCAAATGTCTCAGAATGTATCTTTAAAACATAAGGACTCTTTCAAAAACACACAGACAATATCACTGTCATACGTAAAAAAGTCAACAATTATTTTTATCAGAAAACATCAAGTATTCCAATTTCCAGTTACCTTATACTTTTTGTTTTTAGTTTCTTCATTGGAATCAAGATCAAGATAAAATCCACACATTGTGATTGGTTTCATTCATATTCTTTTATTCAATTTTATATTGGTGTTTTAATCCTTTTCATTGATTTTTAAGAATTGCTTATATAGTACACCTATTTCCCTGTTACACTGTTAATACTAATGTGCTGTTTGCCTTTACATTTCCTTAAGTTTTTGATTTGTAGAAGTTATTTTAAAACTTTTGATGATCAACTCAACTTCTCCCTTTTTGAGGTGTTTCTTAGGAAGACCCTTTTCACCCCAATATCAGATTTTCATCTATGCTTTGTGCTGATATTTTAATTTTTGTTTGTACATTTAACTCTATATCCAGAACTTAAAATTATGTTTAGTACATTATGAATTAGTGCTGCAACAGGACGATTTCCAAAATAGCATCTTTGTAGGGACATCCTCAATTTTCAGATGAGGGAACTGAATCTCGGAGATATTTTTTACAGAGCCAAATAAAACCTAGAATTTAAACCTCCCCCATTGCAAGCCAAGTCTATTGCTCTTACCTCTTCTTATTTTTCCGTCCAAACCATAAAGAAATGGGTGTGGATATCAATGATCTTTAGAATTTCTCAGCTATAGCGATTTTTTTAACATCTTTATTGGAGTATAATTGCTTACAATGTTGTGTTAGTATCTGCTGTATAACGAAGTGAATCACCTATACGTATACATATATCCCCATATCTCCTCCCTCTTGCGTCTCCCTCCCACCCTCCCTATCCACCCCTCTAGGTGGTCGCAAAGCACCGAGCTGATCTCCCTGTGTGATGCAGCTGCTTCCCACTAGCTATCTATTTTACATTTGGTAGCATATATATGTCAATGCTACTCTCTTACTTCGTCCCAGCTTACACTTCCCCCTCCCCGTGTCCTCAAGTCCATTCTCTATGTCTGCATCTTTATTCCTGTCCTGCCCCTAGATTCATCAGGACCTTATTTTTTTAAGCTTCCATATATATATGTGTTAGCATACAGTATGTTTTTCTCTTTCTGACTTACTTCACTCTGTATGACAGACTCTAGGTCCATCCACCTCACTACAAATAACTCAATTTCATTCTTTTTATGGCTGAGTAATATTCCATTGTACATATGTGCCACATCTTCTTTATCCATTCATCTGTCGATGGACACTTAGGTTGCTTCCATGTCCTGGCTATTGTATATAGTGCCGCAATGAACATTGTGGTACATGACTCTTTTTGAGTTATGGTTTTCTCAATCACACTATGCCCAGTAGTGTGATTGCTAGGTCATATGGTAATTCTATTTTTAGTTTTTTGAGGAAACTCCATACTGTTCTCAGTAGTGGCTGTATCAATTTACATTCCTACTAACAGTGCAAGAGGATTCCCTTTTCTCCACACCCTCTCCCGCATTTATTGTATGTAGATTTTTTGATGATGGCCACTCTGACCAGTGTGAGGCGATATCTCACTGTAGTTTTGTTTTGTTTTTTTTTTGCGGTACGTGGGCTTCTCACCGTTGTGGTCTCTCCCCGTTGCGGAGCACAGGCTCTGGACGCACAGGCCCAGTGGCCATGGCTCATGGGCCTAGGCGCTCCATGGCATGTGGGATCTTCCTGGACCGGGGCACAAACCCGTGTCCCCTGCATCGGCAGGCGGACTCTCAACCACTGCGCCACCAGGGAAGCCCCTATTACCATTTTTTAAAAATTGTTTTGGGTCTGTTTTTGTAGGTCTTTTCCTTCTCTTGTGTTTCCTGCCTAGAGAAATTCCTTTAGCATTTGTTGTAAAGCTCTGAGCTATAGTGATTTCAAAAGCAATTTGCTTGAGGTGAACCTCAAACACTTCATCCCAGAAGAAAAGATTATTTTCCAGAACAAGAATATACTTTTTATCCAGAAAACTGAAGGAATATTCCTGTGTTCTATACCAGGGTTTGTAATAGAGACAAATACAAAACATATAACTTTTTTCCACTATTTGGTAAAACAGAAGAAAAGTCTCTCCAAAATGTAGTTAATACTACTAAGCCTAACTGTTAGTGCTTACAACATGCCAAGTACTATTCTGAGGGTTTTACAAGCACTAATTCACCAGTCTCACAGAGCCTCACAGTGCCTCACAGTACCTCTGTGATGTATGTTCTTTCTTTGAAATCCCCAATTTACAGGTGAGGAAACAGAGGCATGGAGAAAATAAGTAACTTACACAAGGTTTATTAAGAGATGGCAAGCAGTAGAGCTAGGATTTAAACTTTGGCAGCCTGGTTTTAGAATCTGCACAACCTGCTTATTATAGTAATTGTAATATGTGGTCCCAAGGCAGTGGTCACAGGTGCTAATCTGGCAGGAATAGGCTTTGGAGCAATCTTGAGTTCTCCATGCCTGGCAGATGTATTTAGTGGTACCAGCCAGGAAGACATATTCTTATTTCAAACAACGCTATGTCCTCTAACTGCCTGTCTACACCCACACCCTTGTCTCTTAGAATATATATATATGTATATATATATATATATATAAATTCAAGGACACATCTGACAACCTCTAGAGAAAGTAGATCTCTAAAGAAAACAATTAGAACATGAGACCTTTAGCTACAAGTGTAGTTAAATAATGAGAGCAAGACTGAGCGAGAAAGAGAAGAGAGAGTAACACATGAAGTTGACAGTTTTATTGTTACCCCTAAGATACAAGGCTTATTACAGGCGATGAACTCTATTGGCTTACAGTTTGAATTTTATTTTGATCAAAAGCAGATATTTTCTCAAGCAACCCCAGCCACAGCCTTTTCGGCGGAAAGACCAAATGGCTGGCTACTCATGTACCGTTGAATGTCTGAGTATGTTTGGGCAACTGAGTGCAATAGGAAAAAAGGCAGAAGTCAGCCTTTTTTGCTCCTGTATCAGCAGAAGAAATGAGTTTACATAATGGGCCCTTGAGATCGATAGGAAGAGCCCAAGTTACAAAGCTGCAGCCCGAGGCCCCATTTTGCATTGTCCCTCCATGGAGCTGCTAAACTTAAAAAACAAGAGAGAGAGATTAGTCACCAAGAGGAGAGTGAAAGCAGTTATATTTTGTAGAACGTTCTAACCACAGATGCCAGGTAGTGCCCACTGAATTTCAAGTTTGGACTAAATTACACATTTCAGAAGGACCCTCTTCCCTCCAAAGCCTGTGGCTGAATTACCTGGAGGAAGCTATGGCTGCTAAAAGCCACAGAGACTGTGATCCATTTATGCATCAAATTCCAACCTGCCATTTCATAGTGAGGTAGCAAAGCAGTTTCAATGCTGGGACCTCCAAAAATCTGTGCACAAATACAGCCAGATATAAGGCGAAGGTGGTGGGGGAGGGATATGGCATCAGATAGCATCTTATCCTTTTTATAAGAGTGTTCTGGGAAACTTGAGGAAACCACTTAATTTCTCTGGGTCTTGGCTCCGTACACACACACAGGATAGTTTAACGAGACGTTAATTCATGTCTAGTCAAACTGATGTAGAATATTCAAAGGGATAAATGGGTAATTTCCAAGTACTTAATGCCAATATTTTGTGTTCTGAGTTTGTTGCACAAGGAAAAATAAATAGCTTTTCTGTGTCTTAGAAGTCTTCCTAAAAATATCTCCACTTGGATCTTTGGTGGGAGGTAGTTGGTTCTGCCCAAAATATGGGAGTTGTGGTGGGTGGGAAAGGATGGGCTCTAATGCTTGGACATGAGGGCGATGTATGGTTGGGGGAATGACTCAGTCCTGGGACAGGGTTGGATTCCCAGAGGTTGAGAAGGTAAAGGAGTAGTGACACCTCAAAGTGGTGAAGATCTATATTCTGTCACTACATGGCCCAGGATGTAGCAGAGCCAGCATGTGGATTCCTGGGCCTGAACACTAAGGGCTGTGCCTTCAGGACCACAGCAAACACCATAGTGGTTAGGGGCAGCATAGAGGGAGAGGATGTGGAGAGCAGCAGAATGGTCCAACTTTGATACAACATATGGTCAGTGAATATCTTAAAGGGTTATTAATCAGGTATTAATCAGGCTTCTCCAGAGGGGCAGTAAAACACACACACACACACACACACACACACACACACACACACACACTCATATGATTATAGTGGCTGGAAAGTTTGACGTCTGTAGAGCAATACAACAACCTGGAAATTCAGGGAAGACTTGGTGTTGCAGTCTTGAGTCAGAAATCTCCAGTCTGGAAACTCAGACAGGATTCCTATGTTGCAGTCTTTATAGGCACAGTTACTGCTTCTTTGGGAAACCTCACTTTTTGTTCAGCTGATTGGATGAGGCCCACCGACATTTTGGAGAGTGATCTGCTTTACTCAAAGTTTACTGATTTATATATTAATCACATCCAAAAACAAAAACCCTTTGTAGCAAGATCTATTCTGGTGCTTGGCAAAACAACTAGCCATCATAGCTTAGCCAGATTGACAAAGTAACCATCACATGGACGATTATGATGGAAGGCCAGGAGTCCTCCCCCAATGTTCCCTGTTCTGTGTGTTACCCTGAATCAAGGAAGGGGTCAGCACTCCAAATGATAAAGAATAGATTTTCAACAATCCTAACAGGTTTAGGGCCTAGAAAGATTTGACTGGACTTGGAAAAATTAAGAAATTTTATTTTTTTCTTATGTACAAGGGTCATGGAGCAAATCCACAATAGTTATACATGTATGATGGAACTGAAAGATCTTCAAGGTAACTTCCATCTATAAACATCCCATGATTTCATGATGTTATGCTGCTCTGACAAGCCTGAGATATTCTATTAGGTTGTTCTGCTTTCCGTAGCAGTATTTTCCAGGTAAATTGGAATTATATATCCTATTTTCAAGAAAACAGTTGTTCACTTTTTCAGGTACAACCATTCTAAGTAGAGACTGGTGACAGCCAATTCTTAAAATAATTTAAAATGTTATTGGCAGCTCTTTACTTAATATGAAGTAGATATATTCAATTTTGTCAGAACTTGCAACCTGAAAACACTCCAGATTTCTCATAATAGTAAGAGGAAATTACTGCATATATCAATTAAAGTTTTATTCATAAGATAATAAGCCTTTTCATGAACAATCTCAGTAGGGCCTTATTTATATCATGGGATGTGGTAATAATCCATTAATTCCCATTCTGTGGTAATAATCACCTTCATATTAATCTGCAAAAAGAAGGAGTTAAGCACAAACTTCTAAGTCACAAAATTTATATCTGTAGTTTATGTTACAAGAAAATAGGAAAACATAAATTACAACAAAAGCAAACAAAAATATTTTTGCTAAGTCCAGCTTATCATCCACATAAGGCATATAAATAGCACAATCCCTGGCAAGACAAATAATATGTATTTACCTATGGTAAGATGTTGGGGAACAAATGGATTCAGCTATTAGGTTCAAAGACCCGTGGTTATTATTTTGCTGGAACAAAATAGAAAAGGACAATTTCACCCTTCTGTGGAAAGAAACAATCTTGTTCTAGGAAACCGGTGGCTTGCCAATTCACAGTTCTCCTCAACTCTGACGTTAAATTTTAAAACAACAAACAAACAAGCCCTACACACCTACACACTCCACCGATCCACACACCCACACACAGAATCTAATCAACATCTCTTTCCTTTGGAAAAGCACTAAAGGCCAGAAATGCTAATAAAGTTTACAACATAATGGTATGATCTGCGCTTCAGTTTATTACTCTAATAAGGGACACAAGAGCAAAGGAAGGAGGGGTGAAGCTATTCAAGCTGCTGCCCTAGAGTGGTAATGTAAGAAGTGATGCTTATGTTAGTTGTGAGACAGGGTGACAGTTTCTGCCATTGGCAACTAAAATCAGACTTCTTTCCACTTGCCTTTGTCTAAGCGATTGGAAGAACAGCATTAACAAGGGAAACCCCTTGTCTTAGTCTTGCCTCTGTCTGTGTCAATCTGCACCTAATCCTCCTCCTAATCCTCTTGACTCTCTGTATTTTTGGTTTGTGTGTAAAATAACTTATTCAGGTCTCCAATTAACCGATGTTTCTAGAATGTTTACTGTGATGGAGGCTATGCTATGTACTAAGGTAACAGCACATAGAGGGACACCCTCCTTTTTCTCACAGTGACTTCAACAACAGTAATTCAGGTTTAACTACTGAAACAATATGCAGAGTGACATGAGAGCCTAATTCATTCCTTATTTTGTTCATCAAGTTATTTACGTATTGAAACTATCCTCTTTAGTTCAGTGTAAACAAATTTAAAAGTAGAGACAGGCGAAAAATGGTGGAAGAGTGCACGTGTATACCTTCTTCCTCACTCCCAATCCCTTAAGGAAACGACAGAAAAGATTTCATTTGTTTCTCAAGAATAAATCTATATCAGTGCTGGAAAATGAGAAAGGATATCCAGAAAATTTAAGTTCTAGGAAGACAAATAGAAACAAAATGGAATCAGGTTGATGAAGAAACAAGGTTAGAGAAAACCTCAGGCTAAAACACGGGCAAGAGAATATTTTACAGTGTTGAAGGAATTTCAGTGATTTTTTCCATGCTCAGAGTCAACACATTCTTGAAATAGCTAGGCTAGTTGGGCACCTTCTTTCTCTCTCCCTTCCCACTTATTCTGAGTGGCAGGGATTAGCAGTGTTTGTCCCTGGATAAAATCAGAAAAACCCTCTCTGGAGGATGAATAATCTGCCACAGGAGGACAAGCGTTCCTCAGAGAATTGCCTGCCTCGGAGAAGCCGAGCAGAGCTTGGGGGACTCCTCTGGAACTTTACCACAGATGCAAAGGGAAGAAAAAGGAAACGTGTCTAATGACGCTCATGGGACCCACCCTAAATTAAATCTCTCTTAATTTTGGTAACAGGAAGGGAGAGCTCATCAGCCTCCCTAGCTTCTTCTTGCCTAGAGTAAAACATGGCGGTTGGAATGCCCCACCAACTTCACACAGAACACAAGTCTCCTTTTTGGAGAAGGACTTATAGTTGGGGAAGTAAAGCAACGCAATTCAGAGGGGATCTTAGCCAGTTGCTTAGTTACTAGTTAACAAATCTTTGTCATGTCTGATTAAGATAAAAGTGAAAAGACAAAATTACCAACACAAGAAATGAATAAGGATGACTTTTATATAGTAAATTTGAAAATCTAGATGAAAGGGAAGGTTTTCTAGAAAATACAAAAGGTTATGTTTGACTGGAGAGGAAGTAGAAAACCTGGATAGACCAATAACCATAGAAGAGACTGGAAGGAGCCAAAGATCAATCTTAGAAAAGCACCAGTCTCAGATGGCTTTACAGGTGAGTTTTTCCAATCCTACTATGGGCATTTTTCCACATTTGTCTCTACATTTAATACAATTCCACTAAAAATTCCTACAGAAAGTTGGAAGAAAATTAGGAAAACATCCAAAAAGATTCCTTATGTAATTTAACTGGAAGATATTTAAATTTATCTGTAACAGAAAATTTGAAAAAGGAAAAGTTGAAAAAAGAACATACACATATCAAAACATAATGTAAAGTTATGGTAGGTTTAACAGTATAGCATTATCCAAATAATAGAAAGGGGTGAGTAGAAAACAAGATCTGGGAACAGACTAATTAGGTATGAGAATTTAATTTATAGGAAAGATAGATTTTCAAATCAGTGGGTAATTATTAATCAATTCCATAACTGACAGGACAATTGGTTATTCATAATAGAGCTAGCTCTCAACATACAACATAGACATATACAAATAATTCTAGATTGTTTTAAAAGTTAAATCTTTAAAAATATATCAATGTATTTATAAACCAGAGAATTTTTTTATAGTCTTGGTGTGGTAAAGAACTTCCAAAACAATGCACAATATCTAGAAGCCATAAAGGAAAAGACTAACAGTGTTGACTGCTTAAAAATTAAAACTTCATATGATAAAGATGCCATGACTAAAGTTAAATCTGGGACTTATCTGCAAAACATATAATGACAGATGAATAAATTGTTCCTACAAATTTATTTTTTAAAATAGGGTAAAAGCTCCAAGAGAAAAAAAAAGAAATATAAATGACAAATGAACAAATAAAGAGATGCCCATGCTCACTAATGAGGAGGGAAACACAAATTATAACAAGAATTTTTTGTTTTACTCTTCACATTGGCAAAAATTAAAAAGGATTGCTGATATCCAGGGTTGGCAAGGTTGTGTGGAAACAAACATTGCATATGGAATGGAGTTAAATTATTGCAGCTTTTTCTGAAGGACTCTTTTGTAATATTTGTTTAATATAGAAAAAATATCCTTACATGAGCATGAAGAAATATATACAGATATATTCATCGCAATATTTTTTAATAGTGAAAAGACTGCAAATAAAAATTTACCAATAGTTCAATTATGATACATCTATAATATGGAATGCTACACAGAACTTGATAAGTCTGTATGTAGTGATGTGGAACTATTTGTAACGTATATCTGTAAATTGAAAACAGTAAAGTTCTGTTTAATCCTTACACTTTGATCCCAATTATGTTAAAAGAAAAAAATCCCAACCTATACATTTTTGTATGAATGTGTATATGTACATAGAAAAAAAATCCAGAAAGATATGTAACACATTGTTAATGGTAATTTTGAGAAAGCAAGTTGGACTGTGGTAGCAGGAGGGTGTTGAAAGGTTATTCTATTTTTTTTTCACTGTGCATATGTATTTTTAAATAACGTTTTGTTAATATATTTTTAAATAATGAGTATACATTTATGCATTAATTCAAGTTGCAAAGCAATATATATAACCATGATACTAGTAAAATAAAAATAATAATAATTCAGGAGTTGTGTGAAACAGAACCTTGACTTTTTCATCCATATGATCTGTATTACTAGAATTTTTTTACAATAAAAATGCATTCATGTATTACTTGTATACTTTTAAAACTTAACTCATTAAAATATATAACCTTAATATATCAATACAAGATATATAGTTAAGTGACAGAACAAAAACAAATTGCAGAACAATACTTAACAGTGAGATTTCTGCAAAGGAAAAGTTCTGGAAGTTTACACACCAGATAAAAGGAAAATGTATTTGTGCACTATTATCATAATTCTCAAAAAAGAAAAAAATAGTAAAAAGAAAATCATACTTTGTACAAATTCAGAACCTATTGCTTAGCTACCTGGTTGCAGTGGGCAAAATTATAAGCATTGTCTAGCCCTTGCCCCAGTAATCAGAAGGGATTCAGAGGTTTTTCCAAGTTGACTCTGTACCCTGGTCACAGCTGATGGGCACAGAATTTGGGACCTGAGTCAAGCTGGGACAATTACCTGGTGTTTCAGTCAGTTTGGCCTGTTATAACAAAACATCATAGGGTAGGCAGCTTAAACAACATTTATTTCCCTCAGTTTTGGAGGCTGAGAAGTCCAAGATCAAGGCACCAGCAGATCCCATGCCTGGTGAGAGCCCGCTTCCTGCTTTGCAAATGGCTGTCTTCTCACTGTATCCTCTCAAGGCTGAGAGCAGAGGCAAGCTCTATGGTGTCTCTTCATATAAGGGCACTAATGCCATATGAGGGCTCCACCCTCATGACCTATTCACCTCCCAAAGGCCCCATCTCCAAATACTATCACACTGGAGATTAGAGTTTTGACTTATGAATTTTGGGGGCACACAAACATTCAGTCCCTAGCACCTAATGAATGGGACTGAGAGAGAATCCATTTCTCCATGTGGCTGAACTGGTGTGTATTTTCCTGTGGGTCTTGGAGCTGCAGGTATCATCCATCTTCTCTCATGCTGCGGACTGTGGAGCAGAGGTTGCCTCAGTGGAGAAAGAAGCACGAATCAAGTGGCAGAGAGATGCTGAAATGAGACTTCTGGGAAAGAAGAGGACTTCCTACATTTCCACAAATCTTCGCAATTCTGGTTTCCAAAGTTCTTGGCCCTCAACTGCATTTCTCCTCTTGGGTTGAGGTCTTCGCTAACTTATTGTAAATTTCTCTTCTTCGCTGCTATTTGCAATCAGAGGAAGGTAATGTCATCATTTCCCTGTCTGACCATTTACGTTCCAGTAAATTGGGTTTGTCAGATTTTCCGATCCCTATGCTGTATCTATCCTATATAGATATAATCTGCTATTTGATACTATTTCAAAGTCGAAATAATGGAATCAGAGATAGATTTAAAATGAAAAATGTCCATGTGCAGGGCATTTTCTGGCTATCATTTTCTTCCTGTGTGCCAAAGTAGTAAACAATATTTAAAATTTTACACTATAGTCTTCCTGGGAGATTACTATAAATGCTGAAATATAAGGCAATGGCCCCCCCAAGTTCTCTTTCAGAAGTTAGCTGTTTTATGATTGAGTTTCTACAAGAGTTCTCAGTTACTCTGTTCTAGACACACACACACAAAACGTGTTTGGTGAGGGCGAATTAGTCTGAAACATTGATCAATCAATTTTGGATGCTTATAGAAATCACCTGATAAAATCAGTAAAAAAGGACATAAAGAAATTTAACAGTCTTTTAGTCATTATTTTCTGAGCAGGGGGTGGAGTATGACTTCACAGTTGCAAGTTTTAGGTTAATGTGGACAAGACTTAAAAAAAAATAACTTAAACAGGAAGTATGGGATTACATTGTGGATGCCATCGCAGACCTACTACTTACAAAACAAATTTAAAAACTAATTAATGACATGTGAAAAAATAAAGGATACAAAATTAAATTTATAATCTGATACAAAATTTTAAAAACATTTAAAAATAAAACATACAGGAAAGATTGCAAACATATTAGTCTGCAAATATTAATCTGAAATTAATTTTTCTTTAGATTTTTTCAATTTATTTACAGAAAGCATGTATTACTTTTGTAATCAGCAATTAATTATTAAGCATTAACATAAACTTCTTGAAAATATGATTCTAAGGGAGATTTCTGTGTACCTGATGGGATTAATGTATAACTTTCATACAGCTACAAACATGCTTTTATTTATGAATTTGAATTGAAATATTGAAAGTTATCTTCTTTATCTTCTGTTAGATATTTCCTGTTACCATGGGAACATTCAGGTAAATAGCAATGTTACAGAAAAATAATCTGTCCTAAAAATAATAATAATAATAATCTGTACTTAATCCACGTTAAGCTTCATTTTTTAAGAAGATTGACATATAGTATTTAAAATGTTTCAGCATACTTTGCAATTCTATACAACACAAAGTATTATTATTAAAATTGAGCCATCACTGGTATTTTCAGAAGTTATGGCATACTAAGTGAATGCTTAATAACTTAATTGGTCAGCAACTTGTTTGTATTTGTATGCCTAATGTAATTGTATTTTTCAAAATAAACCAAGTAGTTTATCTGTATTTAATTCAGATTAAGGTGATTTCAAAAATAAATGGAAAAAACTAATTACTTATTTCATATTAAAGTGGTTTAAAAATTAAGTAAAACAAATTTGAGGGGAAACCATATAGGGTTAAAATCAAACCAGATTTTTGAAATTGGTTTAGGGATCAGATATATTTTGTTGTTGTCACTTAATGGAAGGAAAAAAAAAAAAGACTGAATCGTGTGCTAGATCAACTGTGTCCTCTCCAAAATGATGGTGAAGCACACAGTAGGTGCTCAATAGAGGCTGGGTGGTGAGCAACCTGAAATGTCTATAGGTTGCTGTGATCATCCATTCAGTTTCTCATGACTGTGTCTATGTTCATAGTGGCCCTTCAGCCTGGAATACCTTCTACCACCTTCTTGCCCCTCCTCCAAGTTACCCCCATCTCTCCAGTCCTCTAAATCACTTCTTTATCTCCAGGAGGTCCTCTCCCTTTGAAGGTCCCTTCTTCTAAAACCCTATGCTTACCTTTTCCCTGATACTTAGGTCATGTGATACTTTTAATACAGCTATTTCAACCCCCCAAGGGACAGTGGGCACAGAGGAGAACACAGTATAAGATCTTGGTCCCATTACACCTGGGAGTGTCAAGAGAGCATCTCCTATGTGCTCCAGGTATCTGACCTTTCAATGGGGCTGCCTTGACAGTCATTTTGATGCAGCCATTTTGACGCAGCCACTAGGATGCTGCGGTTTTGACTTCAGTCTTTGAAACAGTCCCTTGGGTGCAATGTGTTCCAAGGCAGGGACATTTTGATGAGACATTTAGACGAAGCCTTACCTCAGATTTTTCTTTTTAACAATCTGCATTACTAGGTAATGATAAAAACAAGCCACTTCATGCTATCCTTGGGAAAACTCATCCCATTTTTCCCTCTACGATAGGGCATAGTCTGTGATGGAGGGAGGCCAGAGATGAAAGGGGAACTGGGCTGGGACCGCTGGCAGAAGCACGGTCACACAGTCTTGTTTCCTGCACTCACTCATCTCAGAAAAGACCATCAATTATTCCAAGCAATGCGTCTACTCATCTCTGAGAATTCCCTTGCATCTTGAATGAGCTGCATAAAATGTTCTCATCTCTCCCTTAAAGTTAAAGACACCAGGGAGAAGAATATTTGGTCCACATATATGATCCTTGTTCTTTGGACTGGACAGCACAATAATGCTCAATTTCTGACATTCCTCTAGTAATGCTAATAAAGCATAATTGCTATTGTAACAATTTATTATTAATCATAAATTTGCATTATTATTTCCTTAGAAGTTAACCCAATTCTATCATATTATAGGGAAAATATTTTTCATTTATAAAAGTAATACAAACCTGTAAACATTCAAATTATACTCAATGAAGTGGAAAACGTAAATCTCTTATAATCTTGGTGAGCCTTGGGAGCAGAGTAAGGTTTAGGGGTGTTACATGCACTGCTCGGGAAAACAAGCAACAAAACCATGATTTCACATCTCTCCTAGGGCCAACCAAAAGTGTCCTCTGAATCAAAGCAACCTTTAAGCTGTATCAACATATCCAGCTTCATGAACAGTTCCCATGAAGATTCTAGGCTCTTCTCTTGCTTCACTCCACCCGTCCCCCTATACCTCTGCCCTTTGTCATTGTCCTTGGCTTCTGAAGTTACCAGGGTATGTCTCACCTTAGGGCAGCTGGTGTCCCGGATGAGAACAATGGTGTCAATGTTGAGATGCTACCTTTCAGGGCTCCCAACTCCATCTCAAGGAGCATTGTTGGGTTCCCTCTCCCAGACACCAGGTCACCTTTGGCCACTCAAAGGACCTAAGAAGCACTGTGTGTGCTCCCCATTCCTTCCTTCTTCACTGTTTCTACTTGTCTCACGGAGCCCTTTGCTAAAACAGCTTCTTTGGCTTCTGACTGCTGTTCTTCTCTCCTTAAGACTCCGGAAAGAGTGCAGATAATCATTACAGAGAGAGAGGAGCTCTGGAGCATACTGCCTGGGCTTACATCCTGGCTATGACACCTGGGGCTGTGTGATCTTAGTTAAGTTCATTAATCTCTCTGTGCTTCTGCTTCCTCGTCTGCAAGATGGAAATAGGAGTTACAGCGCTTACTCCAACCACAGAGTCTGTCTCAGTGTGCTAGTTGTTGGGATGGGCTCTTGAGAAAAATAAACCAATTAAGACCACACAGAGTCCCTAGAACAGTGTCCAGACATGGGCAAACACTTAATAAATGTTAATTATTATTTTAAAAGGAAAAAAAGAAAAACATCTAGTGGCCAGCGACAAGAATCCAGGTTGTCTCAGTCCTCACTTATCAAATTTGTTGTGCACCTGTGCACAACACGTGGTCCCAACAGGCTACCTTATATAACGAGACATCAGCCAGGATCCAGGTTTTACGTTTTCCTCTCCTCAACCAGGGCCATCCTGCTACATTATTCAGTTTCTTTTTATACCTCCCCTGCTAATCACAGAAAGTGTAATCTACCTTTCCCATCCATGTTTCCCCAGCACCGCGGCAGCAATGGACACACAGCAGTGCTGATAAGTGGATGAATGAATGGGTGGATGGATGGTGGTGGTGGTGTTTATATTGAAGCCATGAGTGCTGCCTCAAATACCTTCATCCAAGACTGCTCGGTTCCTGAAGTATATTTAAATGAATTTCATTTTATGAAAATTGTACTGGATCTAGAGTAGAATAAAAATAAAACATACAAGAGAACCTTCTTTTAAATGAGAAACTGAAAGGAAGAATATAAGGAAGATAATGAATAAAAATGCACATGTTTTCCCCAGAAAGACTGAACACCCAATGAATACTTTTTCCTCTTTAGGGTTTTGTTTCAATGTCATTATCCCACCATTTAGAGGATATGATGACTTATGGTCTTAAAATGAAACAGTATATCACTTAAGTCTTATTTTCATGAAGATATTTTCTTCTAATTAAATTCAATACCATCCACTAGAAGAATAGCTTATTCAACATGATACATAGAAACGCTTTTCCATGTAACAGAGAGCTCAAATAAACGGTTCATGTTTTTACTGTGAATCAAGGAAAAACACACTCTGGTTTTATAGGCTTTCTATAGGAAAGCATCTTCTCTTAAATGAACAGTTTGGGCCTTATTTCACCAAGTGGAAAAGAAGCCTAAACCTGATTAGTTTACCATGGCTCATGATGAAACATAATCAGAGGGATGAAAATGGTTTTCAGTGAAAAAGATAGCGACCACCATTCTTTTAATTAGTGGCACAGAAGCCCTCCCAAACAAAGCAGGCAAATAAAATAAATAAATAAATAAATGAAAAAGAAAAAAACCCTTAGACACGCTTAAATTATTGATGGTAGGCCTCACCATGTTCTAGGGGTCTCTGTAATTTATTCAGCTAACGTCTAGGAAACCCGTGGATTGTGTCAAGCACAAGCTAAGCCCTGGAAATGTAAAGATGATGGAGAGAACACACAGGTGCTACTTTCAAGCGAATCACAGTCTAGTAATTTTGCACATTTCTTCTAGAAATGTGATCCAGTAAGAAACCTAAAGGGAAACACCTGTATGCATATATACACATAGCTCTGTTTATTCACTACAGAAACATATCTGTTGGCTGCTGATTTAGTCAAAAGTAACATAGTGAGAAAAATTGCATACGTAATTTATAATTTTTCTCCAGAAAGCTTCTATCCTGAATTCGTATCTGAGAGTGACAAACTCTACAGATAGTGATGGAGTAGTGTTAACGTAGCAATCATCTAAAACAACAGTTAGCCAGAGTGACACAAGTCTTGTTATCCAAACTCATCCTTAAATTTTCAAAGCTTTTTAAAAAATCATCTCAATTTTAAGATGATTAAGACATGGAGAAGGAACTATTTATGCAAAAACATACAGAGGAAAGATTCAAAGATTGGGATTGACATATATACACTACTGACACTGTGTATAAAATAGATAACTAATGAGAACCTACTGTACAGCACAGGGAATTCTACTCAATGCTCTGTGGTGACCTAAATGAGAAGAAAATCCAAAAAAATGCGATATATGTATACGTGTAGCTGATTCACTTTGCTGTACAGTGTAAACTAACACAATATTGTAAAGCAACTATACTCCAATTTAAAAAAAAACAGAAAAAAATCACCTCAATTTTAAGATGATTAAGACATGGAGAGGAACTATTTATGTAAAAACATACAGAGGAAAGATTCAAAGTTAAAAAAAGTCACATCTAGTGCCCAGATCTTGGTTTCTAATAACATTCTCCAATTTAAAGAACCAGAGCTCCTGGGAGAGATGGCTGATTCTAACACTGGGGCAGGAAATATACAGGATGAACTTGGAGCATGTTGTAGTGCCAGAAAGTAAGGAAGTGTTCCAGAAAAAAAAAAAAAAAAGGTTTTTTTTGTGTCAAAGAGACACAGAAGCCAAACTGAAGGCACTCGCCAATGGCCAAAACTGGAAAAATGCGAGCATCAGAATAAATAACAAAGTATTGGATTATAACCCAAATATAAAATAAATACCCGTGAGTCCCTATGAAATAAATAAATGTCTGATAAATAAACAAATGGAAGAGAAGAGACAAACATCTCATATAGAAGAATTCCAAATAATTTGTGTGCATAATTACCACTTAAACAGGCTAAGTGTTAACTCCCTACCCTGTAAGTATGGGCTCTGCATGGTGACTTCCTTCCAAAGAATACTGTACGGAAAGAGAGGGAAAGTATAACTTTACGGTGAAGAAATCTGTTAAACACCACTCTGGCCAGGTGATCAAGGTCAACATCAACAGTGATAAGTTATGTGGATAGTATGTACCCTTGATGGGATATTATGAGGATGACACTTTCCCTTCGTGGTCTTCCTCTCAAAAAACCATAACCTCATTTTAATCATGAGAAAAACATCAGACAAACTCAAACTGAGGAACATTTAACAAGATACCTAACCAGTATTCTTTAAAACCATCGAAGTCTTCAAAAACAAGGGAAATCTGAGAAATTGTCACAGACAAGAGGAGCGTAAAAAGACGTGATGCCTCAATGTAATATGTAATCCTGGATGGGATCCTGGAACAGAAAAAAGGACATTAGGTGAAAACTAAGGAAACTTGCATAAGGTGTGGACTTTAGTTAGTAATAATGTATCAGTGTTTGCTTTTACATTCTGACAAATGTGCCAGAGTAAAGCAAGATATTAATGGAGGAAGCTGAGTACAGGGTACATGGGAATACTCTGTCCTACCTTTGCAACTTGCCTGTGAATCTGAAACTATTCTAAAATTTAAAATTTACTTTAAAATAAACAAAAATCAAATACCTAAAGTCAGTAAAGACTTAACACAATTATTTTCAATCAACAGTAATAGACCCATAAGTGCTAGAACAAGTAATAAAAATTGACATTATCCTTTATTCTATTTACCATCTCATTACTGGATTGTGTAATGTGCTTCAGTTTAGCATATGTCCCAAATATTTTGAAAACTAAATGATAATACAGAATTCTAATACAGTGACTTGTATCTTAGTACCTAAGTCTTCCCTGCATTTTTCTGGTCCCCACCCCACCTCCACGATTTCAGGGACTTTAGACATTTTGAAAAAGTTTTCTAGCCATATAGATGCTAAAGCTACTGAATATTTTAAATACACTTTCATAGCATGAATAATTTTCTCTGATTACTGTATTTTTTCCGTTTTCTCATGTGATTGACTACTATGGTATGGTATAGAAAGAATGTTAGAGGTCAAAACCACTCTGACTATAAAGAATGTGGTCACATTTTATGCAGACTTGAAATAGTGCAGAATAAGCACGTTTATGAGTTCCAAATTCATGAGCATAATTTGAAATGATGTTAATTCCTCAGATTAGAAGTCGATGAAGAATCATAATTCGAAAGCTGATGGATCAAATGCATTTTAAACTGTGTTTACATTACTCCCACATGGTGGCGCCACATCAGCGGTGTAAAGCATTGGCAAACCCTGAATTAGTATTGAACTGACCGACTTTTGAGTTATATGACTTCATCAGGAACACAGCCTATAATCTAATTCTAGCCTTCATTTTACAGATGAGATAACTAGAGTCCAGAAAGGCAAATTACCTCCCCAAGTTCGCACAGCCGTATACTACTGAGCCGGGAATAGGATAGAATGTACTTTCCATTACTTGGTCCTGTACCATGTATATATATATTCACCTGCAGATTAATTTCTACAACAAAATTTTGTGGGGGAAATGTACTTCTTAATGTCACTATAAAGTACATGCATGTAAACAAATGTCCAAAATATATTCACTAAAATCATGACTAAGTACCATTATACTTCTTTAGGTTCCTGAAAGTTTCTATACTGTGGCTTTTGCTTAGCAAACTTTTGCTAATGCAAGGCAATTTAGGAGCCACTAAAAGAATGAAATAGAACTATACAAACTGACTTGGAGAGATTTTCACAAAGTATTGTCAAGTGAAAATTTAAAAAATACATTAGCTTAATCCTACTTTTATAAACCAAATAATAATAAAAATTAAAATACCTCATGTGGTATGTATATAAATACACATGTCTGAAAATTATGTCAGTATAGAATTATTTGAATACAGTGAAAAATGTGGATGCTATATAAAGCCTTAATATGAATTATCTTTGCAGGGAAAAGAAAGAGACTCACATGAGGGGAAAGTAGAAGAGAATGAAGAGAACGCCCAAAAAAAACAAAAAAAATTTAGCACAAAATTCTTATATATGGTCACATTTATTCATTTATATAAAATTATAATTATGTGAATATATATATAAATATATACACTTAAATACTTTGTTTTAGAATAAACAAAAGTTACTTTAAATACGGAAAAAGAAAAATGAAAACCTGGAAAAACTTTTGTGATAAAAATGACAGCTAAGATAGCTAATATCCTAAAAAATAAAATAAAAAACCTCCTACAGAGCAATGAAAAATACAACGAAAACAATAGCCTAATAGAAAAGTTGATAACCTAATACCTAAGACCACAAGAAAGCCATTTACATAAAAGAAAAATACAAATGCTTTTACATAAAAATGCTTATTCCCATTTGTAATCAGGGAAATGCAAATGAAAACCACAATGAAATTTTGTTTCAAATTCATCATATTGGCAAAAAATTTATATATCCTAATGCCACATTTTGGCAAGAATGAAAAACAACAGGAACTCTTCTATACTGCTGATGGGAGTATAAACTGGGGCAATCACTTCCAAAGCAATTTGGCAACGTGTAAAGTTGCAGATGCCAAACACTATGGCAGATCCACTCCCAGGTCTGTATATGCCATTACATGCGGATGAAGAGACATTTACAAGAATGGTTATAGCAGGATTGTCTGAAAGAGCAACAATTGGAGAAAAACGTAAATGAACATCAATAGTAAAATAAATTGTGATGTATTTATTCAGTGGAGTACTAAGCACGAAGATAAATGAATGGATTTGAGCTACATAGATGTCATGAATGCATTCTCACAAAATAATGTTGAGGATAAAAAACACACTGCAGAGGAATACATGCAGATAATACTGTATGACATTTAAAAACATGCAAACAAATTATATACACATACATGTAGTTTGGGAGCACATAAATGAGTTGTAAGACATTAAAAACACTAAATTCAGGGCAGCAAATGCTGCTGAAAAGAAGAAATAGGGAAATTCATCTAGAGAAAGGCACACAGTTGTCTTCATCTGATTGATGATGTATTTTTTAAAGCCAAATGGGATGTGCTTATGTTATTTTTTATTATCATTATATTTATATTTCTTATGTTTATAAGTATTTTACTAATCATATTCATATTACTTATTAACATTACTTTACAGTATTTTTAATACTCAACTCCCTCATAAGAGGCGTACTTATTAAGATAACACTGAGAAACTATTTTTCACTTATCACAATAGTAAAAATAAGCATTTTGATAATAAATTGTTCTGGAAAGGGTGCAGGGATACTAGTACTTTCAGGAACTGTTGGGAGAATACATTTGTAAAACTTCTATCTGTGAAACAATTTGACAATATTTAGCAAAATTAAGGGCATATACCGTACCATTTGACCTAACTCATTCACTGTTAGGAATGTACTCTTTAGAGACACTCAGGAAAGTACACAAGGACATGTATACAGAGCTATCCATTGCCTCATTGTGATAGCAAATGGCTAGAGACAACCCGAAGAACCTTCAGAACAGGCTGGTTAGAAAAAAATGATTCATCTAAACAAAGGATATTATGCAGGAGATGAAAAAGAACGAGGAACCACTGTATAAACTGATGTGGAATAGTGAATGGGGTGGGGGGAAGAGAAGTAAAGAACACCTCTCTGGTAATCTACCTTTTGGTAACACTGGTGGTCTCTACTACTTGAAACTGGGGCTTGGGGACAGACAGGAGAGACTGATTTTTCAATATTTCCATTCGTGTTTTGAATCTTGCATCTCATGTGTGTATTACCATCAAACTTCAAAAGGTTCAGAAGCACAACATTTTTTAAAAAAGATTAAAAATGAAACTAAAAACAAGAGACACCACTCATCCACTTCATTTCAAAGACAGCAATGGCACTTAAATTTTAATACTATCATGAAGGGGCATCAAATGTCTTATATCCAAGGCCTAAGGTTTCAATTAATTTAGAGTAAATGAGTAACAAAAGGAGGAAAGCTTCCTTAAAAAGTGGCATTGGTTGGCAAGCGCCAGGCCCAAGGGAGGAATCTCTTACCAAAACAGCAGACTTTCAACTCCTTCTCAGAAGGGAGTAGGGATCATAACTTTAATAATTCAAGCATAAACTTTAGTAATTTGAGTGAGGTCCTGCTATCAGAGTTTTAGAACCAATTAATTAAGCTAAATACCTGCTGTTCTGAAAAGACTTAACATCAACTTACAAATAATCACAAAATACACCATGATTCAATGAATGAAAAATAAGTAAGAAAATGAGGCATATATACATGTATTTTAAAAAAGTTTTAAAATATTTATTTCTATACCATTTTAGAGGTTACTTTCCACTTATTAAAAAATATTGGCTATCTTCGCTGTGTTGTACAACACATCCCTGAGCCTATCTTACACCCAACACTTTGTACCTCTCACTCCCCTACCCCTATATTGCCCCCCCCACTGGTAACCACTAGTGTGTTCTCTGTATCTGTGAGTCTGCTTCTTTTATGCTATATTCACTAGCTTGTTATATTTTTTAGAGTCCACATATAAGTGATATCATACAGTATTTGCCTTTCTCTGTCCGACTTATTTCACTTAGCATAATGCCCTCAAATCCATCCATGTTGCTGCAAATGGCAAAATTTCATTTTTTATGCCTGAGTAGTATTCCACTGTGTGTGTATATATATATATCATATATGTATGTGATATATATATACATACATATATATATGTATATATCACATCTTCTTTATCCATTCATTTTTTGATGGACACTTGGGTTGCTTCCATGTCTTGGCTATTGTAAATAATGCTGCTATGAACATTGGGGTGTATGTATCTTTTCGAATTAGTGTTTTTGGTATTTTCAGATATATACCCAGGAGTGGAATTGCCAGGTCATATGGTAGTTCTATTTTTATTATTCCTTTATTTCTTCTTATAGTTCTTATTAATTTTTAAAGGTGATTCTTCCCAAGAATATTTTTCACTTTAAAAGAATCACAGCTTTAAAATAAAAAGCTTTAGAAATAAATGCATTAAGAAACAGAAAGAATAATAGAAATACTAAGTAAATCTAAAAGTTGATTATTTGGAAACAAGAAAAGAAAACAATAAAATAAAGAAGACATTAGCTAATGCAACTAAGATAAGGGGAGAAATACACCATTAGGAAAGAAAATGGGAAAGTAATTCAAATAATTGTAAGGAGTTATTTTGCTCAGCTGTATGAAAAATAATTTGAAAACCTCTGAGAGACAGATTAATCTATAGGAAAATATAAATTATTAAAACTAACCACAGAAGAGGTAGAAAATGTAAATAAAAACACAAAATGTAAAAAGAGCCCTCTTCTTCTCACTCTCCTCCCCCAAATCGTGCAAGGCCCAGGTATTTCATCAGGGTATTTTCTGAAACTTTAAAGAACAGAGAACTCCAATCTAATTAAACTGTTCCAGAACACAGACAAATTGGGAAAACTTCAAAATTCTTTACAAGAAACTAGGATAATATCATAAACCTGACAGAGATACTAATGGGAAACAACAGATCTATTTCACTTATCAGAACTGATTTTTTTTTAATTCTAAAAAATTAGTAAGTAAAATTGATCATTTTAAAAAATAGTAATAGATCTTGACTAAATATGGATCACATCAGAAACATAAGAATGTTTCAGTATGAGCAAATCTAATAATATATTTTACTATATTGATAAATCAAATGAGAAAAATAATATACTCATCTTCACAGACGCTGAAAAAATATTTGATAAAATGTTAACATTTGTGATAAAAGTTCTTAATAAAATAAGACTAGATATGTTAATTATTTTTTACTTGATAATAAGATAATTCAGCAAAGTCCCTGGGACATATCCTTTCTATAGACAAAGAGTAACCAGTTTGAAAATGTAATAGATAAAACGCAATAGCAACAAAAACATAGAATACTTGAGAACGGACTTAATAAGAAATGTGTAAAACTCTGTAAGGGCAAAAGCTTAAAATGCGACTGAAGGACCAAAAAGGCAGAAAGATGCACAAAGTGTACTCTAGTCTTAAAGAGAAAGACACATTATAAATATCACTAGTAACATCTTCACATCATATGTGAAGATAAGTATATGAAAATAACTAGGAAAATTCTGTGAAAAAAAATTTAGCCTTGGGGCAAGATTACCTACCAATTATAGTAATTAAAACAGTGTTGTACTGCCACATGTACACACAAAGAGACCAATGAATCCCCAAATAAAATTCAGTAAGTGATAGGAGGTGAGATTTCACATCACTGTGGAAAATTAGAATGTTCAATAAATAATTCTGGGATAACTGATATTTGAAAAAAGTAGTTGAATTTTCACCCCACCCCTTACATCAAAATAAATTTCAAAATGGGTCAAATATTCATAAATTAAAATAAAACTGTGACATTATTATAAGAAAATGGGAGGCCCTTTATGTAAACTCAGAGAAGAGAAAAACCTGCACGTCAAAATTTCTTTAGCCAAAATTCAAAGATATATACAAACTAGGAGAAAATACTTGTGTCATGTTATAGACAAAACGTTAACAGCTTCACATTTAAAAAGTTGCTACAAACGAATCATTTAAAAAGACCTTTAAACACACTAGAAAACAGAAACAGTCCAGTAATGAAAAAGAAAATACTTACAACTATTAAAATGTGAAAAGAAGTTCAATACCACCAAAAGAAACTTGCTAGTTGAAATGAAAGTGAGCTGTTTCTCATATTTCACCCTTATTCTGCGCAAGATCAACAGATTTGATAATACACAGTTTTGGCAAGGGTGTGGAGAAACCCATACACTGTTGTACAGACTCTCTGGAGGCGCTAGCATCCATTAAAATAAAAAATGTGCATGCTCCTTGGTACATCATTTTCATTTCCAATAATTATTTTTACGGGTATATTTGCATATGGGGACAATGAAATATGTACAAAGATAGTCACTGCAGCATTGTTTTTACCAGCAAAAGTCTGGAAACAGCCAAAATGTCTAACACAGGTGGACTGTTCAATAAATTGTGATACCAGAGTTCAATGAATATTTTAACTGAATGAGGCAACTCTATGTTCGTTATGAAATGGTCCACAAAACACATTGTGACAATTTGTCTTGAAAAAAGTTTAATTCATATATGTAAATAAATTTGCGTAGGAGATCATATGTTCCTAGACTACCTCTGGAAGTCTTCAAAAGAAACTGGTATCAGTCATAGCCCTTGGGGGAATTTTGAGAGGCCGGGGGTTTGTGTCAGATGGAGAATTGTCTTTTATATATTATTTGGTATCTTTTGAATTTTGTACTATGTGTATGAATTGCACATTCAAAAATTAATGAACAGTAGATTTTTCAACGTATTCAAGAGCAGATAGGATTAGTATTGATAAGTAGAAGATTTTTTTCTGATCTCCTTATATCAAAGCACACGTGGTTTACTGTCTACTTTATTTGGATCCTGAGGAGTTAGTATCAGGAATAAGACTAGAATTATAGTACAAATAAGCATTGGGGAAAAATGTCAACTAGGAAAGGGCTTTGGAAATTCTGGAGATCCTTACATTGTTAGCTGTCATTATCGCCATTATCCTTCTTTAATAAAATACTTGATGGCTTTTATTATGTAACTTTAAAAAAGGAAACCCGTTCCCAAGTTTTCTGAACTCTTGAGTTATCTGATTCCAGGCAATTGTGGTTTTAAGTGCTAACTGAATTTTCTTCTCAGACCACATTAAGAAATCAGCAAAACCAGTCACCAGTAGATTCAGAAGGCTAGGAAGATAGTGGGGCATCTAAAAATCATGCCAGATGAGAAATGACTGAAAAAAATTACTTTTTTTTCTGTATAGCTTTAGAGGAAAGAGCTAGGATCAGTGAGTGTGGTTATAGGAAGCAGACTCTGACTTACTGTAAGATAGACATTTCCAGTGATGAGAACAATTTGAAAATTTACTGGACTCTTTTATCATTACTTGAGTTCGTTCCCTCTCTAGAAATGCTCAGACAACAGTATAGCAAGAAATTCCATGCACTTTATCAGTATCACCAGTCCACAATACAATTGTGTCTTTGAGCAAGACTTTAAAAAGAAAGTCCACTCCCTGCCCAATGTTTCTTACTCTATTACCTCATCTTCCAGGTCAAGGTATCCAGAATTATGACAGTTCAGCAATGAAGCAAATGTTTATCTCTTGTAAATTTAATTTACTCCTTTGACCTAAAAGATGCCTGGATAATGCTATTACTGACACCCTAGAAGTTCAAAGATGTGGTCAGCACTATTTGTTATTTTTATGCTATGACCAAACTTCCTGAGGTTAATGGGCTTAGAAGACAGGGCATCATTTACCTAAACTTATTTAGCAAAAAAAAAAAAAAAAAAAAAAAAAGGAGTGGAGGGTTAAAATTTATTCCCATTTGAAATTGTTTAATAGATAATCTTTTCATTCACTGTTTAGCTACACTCACAAAGGAAGAATGTCCCGAAGGTCCACATTTATAATTTAGTCTTGCCTCAGGAATGATCTCTATCCACTTACAAGAAAATCCAGACAGAGTATCTTCACATTACTCTCTAAAGATCAATAACCTGACTCACCATATCTCATAAAACTGGCTCTCCTATGTACTTTACTTATTTTGGCTATGACATCACTTTTCTTCCAGATGTCTAGGCTTTAAATCTAAACTTCCATATAGCCAGTTGTCAAGCTAATGATGAACCACAATTGGTAAGATATATTTTGAGGCATCTGACGCTTTCCCCCCAATCCATCACAGCTACCATGATTCCTATCCCGTACCTGTTAACTGATTCCCAGTCCACCCAGGCACTGACCTCAGTTGTTTAGAGAGATGTGGTCCACCCTCATCAAGGACAGCCCAGGCACAGATTAGCCAGAGATGTGGGGAGTAAAAAACATCTGGGCCAATCAGCCATCACTTGCAGGAATTTTAGAACTAGAAAACCAACAGACTATTGCCAATTAGCTAGGGAAGCGGCAGCTGAGGGCTCACATGGAAGAGTCAGGGCTGCAGAATTCTGAGGCGTACGTGCAAGTTAAAGTTATGAGCTGGAAAACTCTGGGCAAGTACAGGAAGATGATCAAAAAGGCTGGAGAAGGAAGCAGACCTGCAGAGAGATGCAGAGGCAAGCAATGAGGTATCTCTTCAGACCCATGAAGAGCAGCCTTGAGACAAAGGTGGGTTTCCAACTCTAACTTCTAGAAGACCCATCTGAATTAATTATAGCTCTCTTCTTGAATTCTCAGCAATTGTTTGTATGCCTTCAGATACTCCTGCCCACCTTTGTTTCGGCTAGCTTAAATGGTTCTCTCCTCCTAGCAACCCAAAGAGTCCTAATTAAAACAATTTCTTTCACAGGATCCCAACATTTCCTTTCTATGGCCATCACTCTAGTTTAAGCCATCATGATCTTTCATTTCACCAAAACTATTGTAATAACCTCAACACTATTCTCCTAAAGACTAACAAAACTTTTTGCACCCATTTCCCTGTATCCTACCTCCAGGTTGATCTTCAAAAAGCCCAATTCCAATCACATCACTCCCTTGATCAGAAACCTTCCATGGCTCTGTAGCATCTAGCAAATGAAGCAGAAAATACTATCATTAGTAGTTTTGTCTTCTACTACTTGTTAATACTCGTTCCTGCTCTCATTTGATTATCTGTTTTTGGTGTCTGGACAACAAAAGTACACTATTGTGGGTCTGGTCCACTTTATAGGATATACATATGTTCACTGTGCTCCATGGCCTACAGAAGTCTCTCATATTATTCTCTGCTTTTCAAGAGTACAGTGATATATTTCATGATTTCAAATGGCATAAGGATATTTATATATCTTCTAAGTCACTGCTCTTAAAAAGAAGTGCCCAAAATCTTTAAGTAACATTTGATTAGAAAATAATATAAGCTTTTTTAGATTAGCTATTGGCAAGTCATCTGTCAGTAAAATCCACCCTAAATTTTGCCTTTTCTTTGAGATTTTCCAGATTCATGAAGTTAGCTCGGATTTCTCTATCTACTAAATTCCAGTGTCTCTTTATCTCCTATGATACTTATTCCTCCTTACCTTATGCTTATTTTCACACTCATCCTAGCTTTCTTCTTAGGTTGTAAACTCTTTGAAGGCAGGCCTTTTGTTTAATTCACATTAATGGCCCCCTAAGTACCTAACATAGTTCTCTGTCCATAATAGTAATTCAATAAATAATTTGTGTTTAATTTTTTTAAACCTACATTGATCAAATAAATATGTCTGAGGAGTACACTGTCAATAACAAAGTTGATGCATCTACATCTATAGGGATTAAAATCTACTACTTAACAGAATGAACACACCAACTAATGTCAATTAGAGCACAGTGCTTTCTAAGTATGGCCAAGCCTTTAAATGGTATGGAGAAAAATTATTTGGCTCATAAAATCATTTTAATAATATTCTTCAAAGCATTGTAGAGTACTTGAGGGCAGGACAGAGATTCCTTCTGCCATCAGATGTCTTTCTGCTTGACTGAACTGCACCTGTGGTCCTTGAAGAATACCTTACATATTGGGGATTCTTCTAAAATGAGAATAAACGAATTACTATAAAAAAAATATAGAGCACTGGAGCCTGAAGGCTCTTTGGTGGGGCTAATGGCAGACTCTGGGAGGGTTCACACCAAGGAGTACTTCCCAGAACTTCTGTTGCCAATGTCCCTGTCCCCACAGTGAGCCACAGCTGTCCCCCACCTCTGCAGGAGAACTTCCAACACTAGCAGCTATGTGACTGACAGGGGTTTGGTGCTCTGGCCTGGTGTCAGGCCTGAGCTTCCAAGTTAGGAGTGCCGAGTTCAGGACATTGGACCCCCAGAGACCTCCTGGCCCCGTGTAATATCAATTGGTGAGAGCTCTCCCAGAGATCTCTGTCTCAACACAAAGATGCAGCTCCACCCAAAGGCCAGCAAGCACCAGGGCTGGACGCCCCATGCCAAACAACTAGCAAGACAGGAACACAACCTAACCCATTAGCAGAGAGGCTGCCTAAAATCACAATAAGGTCACAGACACCCCAAAACACACCACTGGACGTGGCCCTGCCCACCAGAAAGATAAGATCCAGCCCCACCCATCAGAACACAAGCTCCAGTCCCTTCCACTAGGAAGCCTACACAAGCCACTGAACCAACTTCACCCACTGGGGGCAGACACCATAAACAATGGGAACTACGAACCTGCAACGTGTGACCAGGAGACCCCAAACACAGTAGGTTTTAAAAAATGAGAAGACAGAGAAATATGCAGTAGAAGAAGGAGCAAGGTAAAAACCCATCAGACCCAACAAATGAAGAGGAAATACGCAATTTACCAGAAAAAGAATTCAGAGTAATGACAGTAAAGATGATCCAGAATCTTGGAAATAGAATGGAGAAAATACAAGAAACGTTTAACAAGGACCTAGAAGAACTAAAGAGCAAACAAACAATGACTAACAACACAATAAATGAAATTAAAAATTCTCTAGAAGGAATCAATGGCAGAAAAACTGAAGCAGAAGAATGGATAAGTGACATGGAGGATAAAATAGTGGAGATAACTACCACAGAGCAGAATAAAGAAAAAAGAATGGAAAGAATTGAGGACAGTCTCAGAGACCTCTGGGACAACATAAAACGCACCAACATTCTAATTATAGGGGTCCCAGAAGAAGAGAAAAACAAAGGGTCTGAGAAAATATTTGAAGAGATTATAGTTGAAAACTTCCCTAACATGGGAAAGGAAATAGAAAATCAAATCCAGGAAGTGCAGAGAGTACCATACAGGATAAGTGCAAGGAGAAACACGCCAAGACACATATTAATCAAACTATCAAAAATCAAATACAAAGAAAAAATATTAAAAGCAGTAAGGGAATAACATACAAGGGAATCCCCATAAGGTTAACAGCTGATCTTTCAGCAGAAACTTTGCAAGCCAGAAGAGTATGGCAGGACATATTTAAAGTGATGAAAGGGAAAAACCTACAACCAAGATTGATTACTCTACCCAGCAAGCATCTCATTCAGATATGACAGAGGAATTAAAACCTTTACAGACACAAAAATTAAGAGAATTCAACAGCACCACACGAGCTGTACAACAAATGCTAAAGGAAATTCCCTAGGCAGGAAACACAAGAGAAGGAAAAGACCTACAAAAACAAACCCAAACCAATTAAGAAAATGGTAATAGGAACATACATATCAATAATTACCTTAAACGTAAATGGATTAAATGCTCCAACCAAAAGACATAGACTGGCTGAATGGATACAAAAAAAAGACCAGTAATTATGCTGTCTACAACAACCCACTTCAGACCCAGGGACACATAGAGACTGAAAGTGAGGGGATGGAAAAAGATATTCCATGCAAATGGAAATCAAAAGAAAGCTGGAGTAGCAATTCTCATATCAGACAAAATAGACTTAAAATAAAGACTATTACAAGAGACAAAGAAAAACACAACATAATGATCAAAGGATCAATCCAAGAAAAAGATATAACAATTGTAAATCTTTATGCACCTAACATAGGAGCACTTCAATATGTAAGGTAAATGCTAACAGCCATAAAAGGTGAATTCAACAGTAACACAGTCATAGTAGGGGACTTTTACAGCCCACTTTCAGTAGTGGACAGATCATCCAAAATGAACATCAATCAGGAAACCCAAGCTTTAAATAACACATTAGACAAGATGGACTTAATTGATATTTATAGGACATTCCATCCAAAAACAACAGAATATACTTTCTTCTCAAGTGCTCATGGAACATTCTCTAGGATAGATCATATCTTGGGTCATATATCAAGCCTTGGTAATTTTAAGAAAACTGAAATTGAATCAAGTATCATTTCTCACTGCAATACTATGAAACTAGATATCAACTGCAGGAAAAAAATCTGTAAAAACTAAAAACACATGGAGGCTAAACATTATGCTACTAAATAACCAAGAGATCACTGAAGAAATCGAAGAGGAAATCAAAAAAATACCTAGAAACAAATGACAATGAAAACATAACGACCCAAAATCTATCGGATGCAGCAAAAGCAGTTCTAAGAGGCAAATTTATAGTAATACAATCCTACCTCAAGAAACAAGAAACATCTCAAATAAACAATCTAACAGGGCTTCCCTGGGGGCACAGTGGTTGAGAATCTGCCTGGCAATGCAGGGGACACGGGTTCGAGCACTGGTCTGGGAAGATCCCACATGCCACGGAGCAACTAGGCCCATGAGCCACAATTACTGAGCCTGCGCCTCTGGCACCTGTGCTCCGCAACAAGAGAGGTGGGGGCTGGTGAGAGGCCTGTGCATCGCAATGAAGAGTGGCCCCCACTTGCCGCAACTAGAGAAAGCCCTCACACAGAAACGAAGACCCAACACATCCATAAATAAATAAATAAATAAATAAATAAATAAATAAATAAAATTAAAACAAAACAATCTAACCTTACACCTAAAGCAATTAGAGAAAGAAGAACAAAAAAACGCCAAAGTTAGCAGAAGGAAAGAAATCATAAAGATCAGATCAGAAATAAATGAAAAAGAAATGAAGGAAACAATTGCAAAGATCAATAAAACTAAAAGCTGGTTCTCTGACAAGATAAACAAAATTGATAAACCACTAGCCAGACTCATCAGGAAATAAGGGAGAAGACTTAAATTAACAAAATTAGAAATGAAAAGGAGAATTAAAAAGTGACACTGAAAAAATACAAAGGATCATGAGAGATTACTAAAAGCAACTACATGCCAATACAATGGACAACCTGGAAGAAATGGACAAATTCTTAGAAAAGTACAACCTTCCAAGACTGAACCAGGAAGAAATAGAAAATATAAACAGACCAATCACAAGCAGTGAAATTGAAACTGTGATTAAAAGTCTTCCACCAAACAAAAGCCCAGGACCAGATGGCTTCACAGAAGAATTCTATCCAACATTTAGAGAAGAGCTAACACCTATCCTTCTCAAACTCTTCCAAAATATAGCAGAGGGAGGAACACTCTCACACTCATTCTACGAGGCCACCATCACCCTGATACCAAAACTAAAGATGTCACAAAGAAAGAAAACTACAGGCCAATATCACTGATTAACATGCAGGCAAAAATCCTCAACAAAATACTAGCAAACAGAATCCAACAGCACATTAAAAGGATAATACACCATGATCAAGTGGGGTTTATCCCAGGAATGCAAGGATTCTTCAATATATGCAAATCAATCAATGTGATACACCATATTAACAAACTGAAGGATAAAAACCATATGATCATCTCAAGAGATGCAGAAAAAGCTTTTGACAAAATTCAACACCCATTTATGATAAAAGCCTTCCAGAAAGTAGGCATAGAGGGAACCTACCTCAACATAATAAAGGCCATATATGACGAACCCACAGCCAACATCATTCTCAGTGGTGAAAAACTGAAAGCACTTCCCCTAGATCAGGAACAAAACAAGGTTTCCCACTCTCACCACTATTATTCAACATACTTTTGGAAGTTTTAGCCACAGAAATCAGAGAAGAAAAAGAAATAAAAGGAATCCAAATCAGAAAAGAGGTAAAACTTTCACTGTTTGCAGATGACATGACACTATACATACAGAGTCCTAAAGACTCTACCAGAAAACTACTAGAGCTAATCAATGAATTTGGTGAAGTAGCAGGATACAAAATTAATGCACAGAAATCTCTTGCATTCCTATACACTACTGATGAAAAATCTGAAAGTGAAATTAAGGAAACACTCCCATTTACCATTGCAACAAAAAGAATAAAATACCTAAGAATAAACCTACCTAGGGAGACAAAAGACCTGTATGCAGAAAACTATAAGACACTGATGAAAGAAATTGGATGATGCAAACAAATGGAGAGATATACCATGTTCTTGGATTGGAAGAATCAACATTGTGAAAATGACTATACTACCCAAAGCAATCTACAGATGCAATGCAATCCCTATCAAACTACCAATGGCATTTTTTACAGAACTAGAACAAAAAATTTCACAATTTGTATAGAAACACAAAAGATCCTGAATAGCCAAAGCAATCTTGAGAAAGAAAAACGGAGCTGGAGGAATCAGGCTCCCGGACTTCAGCCTACACTCTAATGCTACAGTAATCAAGACAGCATAGTACTGGCACAAAAACAGAAATATAGATCAATGGAACAGGATAGAAAACCCAGAGATAAACCCACACACATATGGTCACCTTATCTTTGATAAAGGAGGCAAGAATATACAATGGAGAAAAGACAGCGTCTTCAATAAGTGGTGCTGGGAAAACTGGACAGCTACATGTAAAAGAATGAAATTAGAACACTCCCTAACACCATACACAAAAATAAAGTCAAAATGGATTAAAAACGTAAATGTAAAGCCAGACACTCTAAAACTCTTAGAGGAAAACATAGGCAGAACACTCTATGACACAAATCACAGCAAGATCCTTTTTGACCCACCTCCTAGAGAAATGGAAATAAAAACAAAAATAAACAAATGGGGCCTAATGAAACTTAAAACATTTTGCACAGCAAAAGAAACCATAAAAAAGACAGAAAGACAACCCTCAGAATGGGAGAAAATATTTGCAAACCAAGCAACTGACAAAGGATTAATTTCCAAAATTTACAAGCAGCTCATGCATCTCAATATCAAAAAAACAAACAACCCAATCCAAAAATGGGCAGAAGATCTAAACAGACATTTCTCCAAAGAAGGTATACAGATTGCCAACAAACACATGAAAGAATGCTCAACATCACTAATCATTAGAGAAATGCAAATCAAAACTACAATGAGGTATCACCTCACACCAGTCAGAATGGCCATCATCAAAAAATCTACAACAGTAAATGCTGGAGAGGGTGTGGAGAAAAGGGAACCCTCTTGCAGTGTTGGTGGGAATGTAAATTGATATAGTCACTATGGAGAATGGTATGGAGGTTCCTTAAAAAACTTAAAATAGGACTACCATACCACCCAGCAATCCCACTGCTTGGCATACACCCTGAGAAAACCATAATTCAAAAAGAGTCATGTACCACAATGTTCATTGCAGCTCTATTTACAATAGCCAGGACAGGGAAGCAACCTAAGTGTCCATCGACAGATGAATGGATAAAGAAGATGTGGCACATATATACAATGGAATATTATTCAGCCATAAAAAGAGACAAAATTGAGTTATTTGTAGTGAGGTGGATGGACCTAGAGACTGTCATACAGAGTGAAGTCAGAAAGAGAAAAATAAATACCATATGCTAAAACATATATATGCAATCTAAAAAAAAAAAAAGTTTTTAATGAACCTAGGGGCAGGACAGGAATAAAGACACAGACGCATAGAATGGACTTGAAGATGGGGAAAGGGAAGGGTAAGCTGGGACGAAGTGAGAGAGTAGCATTGACACATGTACACTACCAAATGTAAAATAGATAGCTAGTCGGAAGCAGCCGCATAGCACAGGGAGATCAGCTCGGTGCTGTGTGACGACCTAGAGGGGTGGGATAGGGAGGGTGGGAGGGAGACACAAGAGGGAGGGGATATGGGGATATATACATACACATATAGCTGATTCACTTTGTTATACAGCAGAAACTAACACAACATTGTAAAGCAATTATACTCCAATAAAGATGTTTAAAAAAGAGAAAGCATTGTAACTGTCAGGAAATGAGTATAGTAGATTTCAAAGAATATGATCTGATCAACAGAGCTAAAGATTAGTTCCGTATCTCCTCTCAAACCTTTGCAGAAAGTGCCCTCGTTCACCAACTCCAGAATATTTGCATTTTGCATGCCAACAGACCCCTTTCTTTTGTGCCTGCCAATTAGAACCGTGACTTCTTGGCCATTGAAATATTTGTAATTTTGAACCATTTAAAAAATATTTATTACCTAGCAACTGTTTACAAAGCATTGGGTTAGATCCTGTGCTGAATACAAAACATTCAAGATATCTGCTGTGTGCTAAAGAAAGGTGAAGCCTAATTGGGGAAACCAAATATAGGTAGCTGAAAAGATTGTATTATAGCATAGCTGTATGATTGTTCTATTACTGCAAAATAAACCACCTGTTATATGAATAAGCCAAAGACGACCCCTGTATATTGGCCCCTATGTTGTTTACTTCTTCACAGCAGGCTGACCATTAGCTCAAAGCCTACTGGCACTAAACTCAAATTTTACACATCAATTAAAAATTATGTAGCCCAAATGAGCATAGTTTTAGCCATTTAGAGCCTGCTGCTTGGCATAAAATCCATGAACTGCACCCAATATCCGCTAGCCATATATAAGACAAGGCAAGGGGCTATAAAAGAGCCCAAGCTATTACTGCCCTTGTGAGCAGCTCACAACATTACTTAAAAGTGTAAGCCTGCTCTCTGATTTCCCTGTCCCCTAGAATTTCCTGTGTCCTCTTTCCCTTCTGAGTGGTGGCTTCATACCAGCTGCCACTGAAAGGTCCCCTGCCCTGAGGGACTTACACCTCAGTTTGTCAAAACACTCCCACCCCAAATAAAGCTTGTGTGTGCTATTGCCACCACATGGTCTTGTTTTTTTCTTGATGAGCCCTGAAATTCTCAAACGCACTACACCACCACAAAATGCAATGGTTTAAAAGAACAACAACATTTGACTCAGTCTGCAGTTTGGATACAGTGTAGTGGGGTGGCTTCTCTCTGATATACTTGGCTCCAACTGGAGGCTGCCAACCACAGGTCCCCTTGCGAGATGGATTCTTAACTCACATGATTCTGTTCTTCTCTCTTTTTCTACACATTGTAGCTCATCCTCTAGTGCTTTGCCACGTGGATTGGGCTACTTTACCTCCGGGCAGTCTCAGGATCGTCAGTCTTATTACATGGTGGCTGGCTTCCCTAAAACAAGCGTTGGAAGAGGCCCCGGAGAAAGCTACAAGGCTTCTTCTGACCCAGCCTCGGGATTCCCAGAATGACACTCAAGCACATTCTGTTTGTCAAACAAGTCATTAAGGACACCTCCAACTCAAGGAGAGGAAAATCAGACTCTACTTTTCAAAGGAAGAAGTAGCAAAGAATTTGCTGCCATCTTGAATCCACCACTGATTATTTATGTATTAATGTACAGTAATACAAACAAGAATTGCTTACATTCCCACCCAGGGTTTGGCAAGCTACAGCCTGTGGGCCAAATCTAGCCCATTTTGCTTGTTTTTATAAATAAAGTTTTATTGGGACACATACACACTCATTTGTTTACATATTCTCTATGGCTGTTTTTGTGCTACAGCCACATAGTTGAGTAGTCCAAATCAAGACCCTGAAACTTGCACAGTCTGAGATCTAGGCCTTCACAGGATAAATTTGCTAACTCTTATTCTAACATGTAGTTATGTCCTGCTAATGCATGATTTGAATTGCCTTTTTTTTTTTTTCCAGGCTGCACCGTGTGGCATGAAGGATCTTAGTTCCCCAACCAGGGATGGAACCCGTGCCCCCTGCATTGGGAGTGTGGAGTCTTAACCACTGGACCACCAGGTAAGTCCCTGAATTGCTTTTTTAAAGTGTACTTGTTAATTACAGAAACTCCTCAGGAAAGGTCAATGACAAACTTGTAACTTCCACACTGCCAGAGGTGCACACAGAGCTACTGTCTGGAAAAGCAGTGAGTCAGTTTTATCTGTCATCAACAGATAGTGTCAACAGTTGTGCTTGTCCCTTTAGTCTTGACTACTCTCCTTGTGAGTTTACTGTGTGTTTGCTGAATGTTTGTTTAAAATGTTTTCAATCAGCAATTACCCTATTATGACCAATGAGTGCAAAAAAGCAGTAAGTGTGTTAAAAGTGTAAGTAACAAGCTGTACACCAGAAATTAACACAACATTGTAAATCAACTATATTCCAATAAAAATTTTTTTTAAATGTGTAAGTAACAAAAGTGACACGTTTATGACAAAAAGTAAAAATAATTTTAAAAGGAAAAGTGATACGAAAATGCATTTGCTATCTGTGCATACGGAATAAATCATTAGAAAGATATATTCTCAGGAAATAAGAGTGAATATTGCAACATGTGAAAAGTGCGTTGCTTTGTGATTGGCAATAACCAGCAGGCAAAGTGTAAGGATGGCACAATGAAAAAACACAGGTGAGGCTAAAGGAGCAATCTCGGAGCCTTGTATCTGTTAGCCTAACGTTTATTCTGGACATGATTTGTAGGGTTTGAAAATTTGAAGGCCAGCTAAGCACAGTGAAAAGAAAGGTCTTCAAACTTTGATGAAAGATATAATCCCATAGGTGCAAACCCCCACTGAAATCTGCACAATGTCAAAGTGAGGAGGGGGGTGAACATCACAAAAACAATTCTCTACATTGGCAGAGATCAACAAAGGGGAATGTTTCCCACTTCAGCAGACTTTCTGGGTACTCAAAACTGTTTGTTTTTTTTAAAAAAACCTATCTGACAGTATGAACGGGGTCAAGGAGGAAAAAAGAATGCCTACTTTCAAGCTACGAAGAAGCAACCGGCTTTCATTTGGTGAAAATCCTTCCATGAACTACGATGCTTTTTAGGACACCTGATATTCAACGTTTAAAAAAAATATATTTTCTGAATTTCAAGTCCTGTAGTTGAAACAAACAAGGAAACAGACAAGCAAAACACCACCACACTCAAATGTATGATATATCACATTTTGACCCAGTGACTTCTGAACACATTAACTTTCACTGCAAACCTTGGAGTACATTTTTGATACAATTTGTGATTTGTTGTAATTTTATTTTTTTTTAGGCTCCTTGCTTTCTTTCTTTTTTAACATCTTTATTGGAGTATTATTGCTTTACAATGGTGTGTTAGTTTCTGCTTTATAACAAAGTAAATCAGCTATACATATACATATATCCCCATATCCCCTCCCTCTTACATCTCCCTTCCACCCTCCATATCCCACCCCTCTAGGTGGTCACAAAGCACCAAGCTGATCTCCCTGGGCTATGCGGCTGCTTCCCACTATCTATTTTACATTTGGTAGTGTATATATGTCCATGCCACTATCTCACTTCATCTCAGCTTACCCTTCCCCCTCACCATGTCCTCAAGTCCATTCTCTACATCTGTGTCTTTATTGCTGTCCTGGGCCTAGGTTCTTCAGAAGCTTTTTTTTTTTTTTTTTTGATTCCATATATATGTGTTAGCATATGGTATTTGTTTTTATCTTTCTGACTTACTTCACTCTGTATGACAGTCTCTAGGTCCATCCACCTCACTACAAATAATTCAATTTCATTTCTTTTTATGGCTGAGTAATATTCCATTGAATATATGTGTCACATCTTCTTTATCCATTCATCTATCGATGGACACTTAGGTTGCTTCCATGTCCTGGCTACTGTAAATAGGGCTGCAATGAACATTGTGGTACATGACTCTTTTTGAATTATGGTTTTCTCAGGGTATGTGCCCAGTAGTGTCATTGCTGGGACGTATGGTAGTCCTATTTTTAATTTTTTAAGGAAACTCCATTCTCCATAGCGACTGTATCAATTTACATTCCCACCAACACTGCAAGAGGGTTCCCTTTTCTCCACACCCTCTCCAGCATTTATTGTTTGTAGATTTTTTGATGATGGCCATTCTGACTGGTGTGAGGTGATACCTCATTGTAGTTTTGACTTGCATTTCTCTAATGATTAGTGATGTTGAGCATTCTTTCATGTGTTTCCTGGCAATCTGCATATCTTCCTTGGAGAAATGTCTATTTAGGTCTTCTGCCCATTTGTGGATTGGGTTGTTTGGTTTTTTTCTATTAAGCTGCATGAGCTCCTTGTAAATTTTGGAAATTAAATCCTTTGTCAGTTGCTTCGTTTGCAAATATTTTCTCCCATTCTGAGAGTTATCTTTTCGTTTCTTTTATGGTTTCCTTTGATGTGTAAAAGCTTTTAACTTTCATTAGGTCCCATATGTTTATTTTTGTTTATTTCCATTTTTCTAGGAGGTGGGTCAAAAAGGATCTTGCTGTGATTTGTGTCATAGAGTGTTCTGCCTATGTTTTCCTCTAAGAGTTTTAGAGTGTCTGGCTTTACATTTAGGTCTTTAATCCATTTTGAGTTTATTTTGGTGTATGGTGTTAGGGAGTGTTCTAATTTCATTCTTTTGCAAGTAGCTGTCCAGTTTTCCCAGCACCACTTATTGAAGACGCTGTCTTTTCTCCATTGTATATTCTTGCCTCCTTTATCAAAAATAAGTGACCATATGTGTGTGGGTTTATCTGTGGGCATTCTATCCCGTTCCATTGATCTATATTTCTGTTTTTGTGCCAGTACCATGATGTCTTATTACTGTACCTTTGTAGTATAGTCTGAAGTCAGGGAGCCTGATTCCTCCAGCTCCGTTTTCCTTACTCAAGATTGCTTTGGCTATTCAGGGTCTTTTGTGTTTCCATACAAATTGTGAAATATTTTGTTCTAGTTCTGTAAAAAATGCCATTGGTAGTTTGATAGGGATTGCATTGCATCTGTAGATTGCTTTGGGTAGTATAGTCATTTTCACAATGTTGGTTCTTCCAATCCAAGAACATGGTATATCTCTCCATTTGTTTGCATCATCCAATTTCCTTCATCAGTGTCTTATAGTTTTCTGCATACAGGTCTTTTGTCTCCCTAGGTAGGTTTATTCTTAGGTATTTTATTCTTTTTGTTGCAATGGTAAATGGGAGTGTTTCCTTAATTTCACTTTCAGATTTTTTCATCGTTAGTGTATAGGAATGCAAGAGATTTCTGTGCATTAATTTTGTATCCTGCTACTTCACCAAATTCATTGATTAGCTCTAGTAGTTTTCTGGTAGAGTCTTTAGGACTCTGTATGTATAGTATCATGTCATCTGCAAACAGTGAAAGTTTTACTTCTTTTCCAATTTGGATTCCTTTTCTTTCTCTTCTCTGATTACTGTGGCTAAAACTTCCAAAAGTATGTTGAATAACAGTGGTGAGAGTGAGCAACCTTATTTTGTTCCTGATCTAGGGGAAATGGTTTCAGATTTTCACCATTGTGAATGATGTTGGCTGTGGGTTTGTCATATATGGCCTTTATTATGTTGAGGCAGATTCCCTCTATGCCTACTTTCTGGAAGGCTTTTATCATAAATGGGTGTTGAATTTTGTCAAAAGCTTTTTCTGCATCTACTGAGATGATCGTATGGTTTTTATCCTTCAATTTGTTAATATGGTGTATCACATTGATTGATTTGCATATATTTAAGAATCCTTGCATTCCTGGGATAAACCCCACTTGATCATGGTGTATCATCCTTTTAATGTGCTGTTGGATTCTGTTTGCGAGCATTTTGTTGAGGATTTTTGCCTGCATGTTAATCAGTGATATTGACCTGTAGTTTTCTTTCTTTGTGACACCTTTGTCTGGTTTTGTTATTAGGGTGATAGTGGCCTCATAGAATGAGTGTGGGAGTGTTCCTCCCTCTGCTATATTTTGGAAGAGTTTGAGAAGGATAGGTGTTAGCTCTTCTCTAAATGTTGGATAGAATTCTTCTGTGAAGCCATCAGGTCTGGGTTTTAGTTTGTTGGAAGATTTTTAATCACAGTTTCAATTTCACTGCTTTTGATTGGTCTGTTAGTATTTTCTATTTCTTCCTGGTTCAGTCTTGGAAGGTTGTACTTTTCTAAGAATTTGTCCATTTCTTCCAGGTTGTCCACTGTATTGGCATGTAGTTGCTTTTAGTAATCTCTCATGATCCTTTGTATTTCTTCAGTGTCACTTTTTAATTCTCCTTTTCATTTCTAATTTTGTTAATTTAAGCCTTCTCCCTTATTTTCTTGATGAGTCTGGCTAATGGTTTATCAATTTTGTTTATCTTCGCAAAGAACCAGCTTTTAGTTTGATTGATCTTTGCTATTGTGTCCTTCATGTCTTTTTTATTTCTGATATGATTTTTATGATTTCTTTCTTTCTGCTAACTTTGGGGTTTTGTTCTTCTTTCTCTAATTGCTTTAGATGTATGGTTAGATTGTTTGAGATGTTTCTTGCTTCTTGAGGTAGGTTTGTATTGCTACAAACTTCCCTCTTAGAACTGCTTTTCCTGCATCCCATAGCTTTTGGGTTGTCATGTTTTCATTGTCCTTTTTTTCGAGATATTTTTTGATTTCCTCTTTGATTTCTTCAGTGATCTCTTGGTTATTAAGTAGTGTATTGTTTAGCCTCCATGTGTTTGTATTTTTTACATTTTTTCCCCTGTAATTGACATCAAGTCTCATAGGGTTGTGGTTTGAAAATATACTTGATACGATTTCAATTTTCTTAAATTTACCAAGGCTTGATTTTTCACCCAAGATATGATCTATCCTGGAGAATGTTCCATGAGCACTTGAGAAGAAAGTGTATTCTGCTGTTTTTGGATGGAATGTCCTAAAAATATCAATTAAGTCCATCTTTTTTAATATATCATTTAAAGCTTGGGTTTTCTTATTTATTTTCATTTTGGATGATCTGTCCGTTAATGAAAGTGGTGTGTTAAAGTCCCCTACTATCATTGTGTTACTGTCAATTTCCCCTTTTATGGCTGTTAGTATTTGCCTTATGTATTGAGGTGCTTCTATGTTGGGTGCATAAATATTTACAATTGTTATATCTTCTTCTTGGATTGATCCCTTGATCATTATGTAGTGTCCTTCTTTGCCTCTTGTAATAGTCTTTATTTTAAAGTCTATTTTCTCTCATATGAGAATTGCTACTCATATGAGAATTGCTACTTTCTTTTCATTTCCATTTGCGTTGAATATTTTTTTCCATCCCCACACTTCCAGTCTGTATGTGTCCCTAGGTCTGAAGTGGGCCTCTTGTAGACAGCATATATACAGGTCTTGTGTTTGTATCCATTTAGCCAGTCTGTATGTTTTGGTTGGACCACTTAATCCATTTACATTTAAGGTAATTAACTATATGTATTTTCCTATTACCATTTTCTTAACTGTTTTGGGTTTGTTTTTGTAGGTCTTTTCCTTCTCTTGTGTTTCCTGCCTAGAGAAGTTCTTTTCGTATTTGTTGTAAAGCTGGTTTGGTGGTGCTAACTTTTGCTTGTCTGTAAAGGTTTTAATTTCTCTGTCGAATCTCAATCAGATCCTTGCTGGGTAGAGTAATCTTGGTTGTAGGTTTTACCCTTTCACCACTTTAAATATGTCCTGCCACTCCCTTCTGGCTTGCAGAGTTTCTGCTGAAAGATCAGCTGTTAACCTTATGTGGATTCCCTTGTATGTAATTTGTTGCTTTTCCCTTGCTGCTTTTAATATTTTTTCTTTGTATTTAACTTTTGATAGTAGGATTAACATGTGTCTTGGCGTGTTTCTCCTTGGATTTATCCTGTATGGAACTCTCTGAGCTTCCTGGACTTGATTAACTATTTCCTTTCCCATATTAGGGAAGTTTTCAACTATAACCTCTTCAAATATTTTCTCAGTCCCTTTCTTTTTCTCTTCTACTTCTGGGACCCCTAAAATTCGAATGTTGGTGCATTTAATTTAATGGATTTAACGGACCCCGGCCTGCCCCGGCGGGTGAGCAGACAAGCCTCTCGGGCTGGTGAGTGCTGGTCGGCACCGATCCTCTGTGCGGGAATCTCTCCGCTTTGCCCTCCGCACCCCTGTTGCTGTGCTGCGCTGTCCTCCGTGGCTCTGAAGCTTCCCCCCACAAGGCCCCATCTCCACCAGTGAAGGGGCTGCCTAGTGTGTGGAAACTTTTCCTCCTTCACAGCTCCCTGCCAGTGGCGCAGGTCCCATCTGTATTCTTTTGTCTCTGTTTTTTCTTTTTTCTTTTGCCCTACCCAGGTACGTGGGGAGTTTCTTGCCTTTTGGGAGGTCTGAGATCTTCTGCCAGCATTCAGTAGGTGTTCTGTAGGAGTTGTTCCACATGTAGATATATTTCTGATGTATTTGTGGGGAGGAAGGTGATCTCCACGTCTTACTCTTCTGCCATCTTGAAGGTCTCTCAATTCGTTGTTATTAAAAAGACTTTTATTAACAGCATCTACCTTTTTTTTTTATAAATTGACATTTTTCTCGGTTTGATGCAACCAAAATAAACTACAGAAATATTTTGAAATCTGAAGACTTTCAGTGTCAACCATAACACTCAGACTTTCTTTTTGTGTGCATCAAAATAGCCTCATGGTTTTTATTGAATGACTTTACCATAAGTTCTCATAAAATATTACCTTCATCTTTTTTTTAACATGGGGATTCCACATAATGTTTCCTTTGGGGAAAAGGTGTTCTACTATTTAAAGGCTTAAAAATCATGACTACAAATTACAGAAACTGTTGAAGATTTTTGAGCAGGAAAGTTACATAATGAAAGTGGTGTTTTGGGAATATATTAATCTGGTTCTATGTCAGATGGACTGCCCAGAGACCAGTTAAAAAGATACTGTGAACAGCGTCCTGTGAAGATAACCATTATAATACAATAGAAAGTTGAACTGAGACCTTTTATATCTATTGGAAATCATGAGAGGAATAAAACAAAGTGGTTGAAATATTATGTTTACGTACCAAATAGGCATACTGAAAGGCTTTTTCACCTTCAAGCTCTATGATTTCCTTTATTTTTACTTCAAATAAAAAATGTAAAGCAAGGAAAGAATTATACTGCAGAAAGTGTTCAGATAGATTCCTAATAAAGGGAAAAAGGACTTAGCAATTGTTACCCTACTTCATCTAAAATGCCTCCGGTTGGTTGAAGAGCACTGACTAGATATGAGAGCTTCTTTGAACTTTTTCTTTTTTTTATACAGCAGGTTCTTATTAGTCATCCACTTTATACACATCAGTGTATACATGTCAATCCCAATCGCCCAATTCATCACACCACCATCCCCACCCCGGCCGCTTTCCCCCCTTGGTGTCCATACGTTTGTTCTCTAACATCTGTGTCTCAATTTCTGCCCTGCAAACTGGTTCATCTGTACCATTTTTCTAGGTTCCACATATATGCATTAATATACGATATTTGTTTTTCTCTAGATATGAGAGCTTCTTTGAACTTTTAACAATGAAATTCTCCCCGGCTCCATTTTTAACCTCAAAAGTATTTTTTCTTGACTTTATAAAATTATTTTCAAAGATAACAAATATTCAAATATTCGATGTAGAAAAATTATAGAAATACATAGAAGCAAGCAAAAAATAAAATTACTTGTAAATTTACAGCCTAGATAGAATGGGTTTGGAAGCCTATATGCTTTTTAGTATATAGTCTTTTCAATATTATTCTATATAAATATATATGAATAAGGAAATAAGGTTCAAGTAAAATAGGATTATACTCTACGTTCTGCTAAATGTTTCAGGGAAACAATTGGCAACCAGGAAATAATTATTTGATAATTATCAATGCCCACAAATCTAACATGTGATTTTAAGCAGACTACCTTGGAATTTAAATTTAACTCAAATTATTGTCATAAGATGTGTAGGATCTCCAAAATAAAATAAAGTTCATTTGTATCTAATCATAGATTTTGAAGTTAAGTGTTTACAAACACCAATCCCTTTTTAACTTCAACACTGGCTTGGCCCCAATGTAACCAGAATTTGGTATCACAGGGTCCATCTGAGCATCTCCCCACATTGGAACGGAAATGGAGTTCCAATAGAGTATGTCTGTTTCCTCCCTCCAGATCATCACCAGTCCGCATTTCCAATTGCTGGTTTCAGCCAGGCATAGTTTTGCTGTCTCAAATCGGTGTCTTCTCCCACAATGCCCCCTCCTTGGTCACAGTCATCAAAACTTTGTTTCTCTCCATCCCAGTATTCTGCTTACCGATACTCCTACCACATGAGGCTACTGAACTCCTAGTGATTCAGTGACTGGCTCAAAGCACCTGATCAGTTACTGGCAGATCCAGGGCTTGACTCCTTGCTCCTGCATCTTTCTCCTGGCGTATGTTCAAGGGCTCTCACCACCACAATACCTTATATACTAAAGGGCCAACAATACAAATCCTGGAAATCCTCATTAACACAGTTCCACCTACAGCACTGATTTTGTGACATAAGACCTGACGACTGTGTGTGGCAAAGACACAAATTACATTAAAAAAAACCCAAAGCTCTTTTGAGTGATTCAAAATAGCACGTTATCTCTGTGAATTAAAACCAGACTATACTAGCCAACATCATTTTTTCAATTATCAGCTTGGCAATAATCAAAAAGTTGAACAACATTCTGCTTCCTAGACTATGGGGTGATAGGTATTTTCATACACTGCTAGTTGAAGGACAAAAGATACAACCCCCATGAAGGACATTTTGACAGTATTTTTAATAGTTACAAATGTATTTACCCTTTGACCCAGCAATCTTACTTCTGGGAATGTATCTTACTGACACATCTGCACACATCAAAATGATTTATGTCCAAGGTTATTCAATATTGCTTTGTTTGTAAAAGGAAAAGATTGGAAACAACCCAAGTTATCTATCAGCAGAGGAATGGTTAATTAAACTATGGTACATATGGTACATACACACAATGGAATATTAGGTATCTGTAAAAAACAGTGAGGAAGCAGGAGATGCACTGGTAAAGAAAGATATCCAGGAGGTATTGTTAAGTGTAAAACTCAAGGTGCAGAAGAAGGCCACATTTTATATAAGAAATGGAAGAAATAATATCAGCAGTTGATACAAGTAGTTAACCATGGGGGGGGCATTGGGGAGTAGAGTGTGAGGTAGATGATGAGAAGGTGGTGAAAAATCTCAGTGTACACTTTGTTAAACTTTTCTTTCTTCATTTTTAAAACTCATTTGAATGTATTACCTATGAAAAATAAAAACTAAACACATTTTTGGTTTCACGGTTTTAGTTCAATGCAAGATCAGGAAGAGTCCCCTAATTTTTTTCTGGTTTAATCACTTTGAATAAGAACATTGAGGTATCTTCTTAGGTGAGCTTTCCTGGTACAAGAAAAAGGTAAAGAAAAGTATTAAATCAATGTACTGATAAATTCCCATGAAAATCATTTAGTAGTTTGCTTCTTTATGGCATTAAGAATCTAAGAAAATTCTAAGCTACTCTGACTTTTCTCACTTTTCTGTCTTTTCTGAAAAGAGTGGTAGGTCATCAAAGCTTCCCTACTCCAAATACACCTATGTTATGTCTTAAAAGAAGGCAAAACTAGTTAAACTTTGATATGGATAATCATTATTTCAGTAAATACCACAAAATAAGCAGGAAACTGTGACATGATTAAGCTGAGATGCAGAGAATTGTCAGATATATAAGAGTTTGTTTCTAAAAAGCTTGTTTATGCATCAGAGTAAAGTAGTAGCAATTTGAATAAAATAGATAGTTCAGATAAAACAGACATAATTCATTAACCTGATGGGATAATTTTCAAATTGACATTTTACATGTGACTACATTGATATGTTTTGCCTCTCACGGTAAGATTTTTCTAGTAGAATTATGAGTCCTGCTTCAAAGTAAGATTTCTTTTTTGTCCCATTTAGTTGTCATCTAATAGTTACTGGAATAGATGCTTAACTGTTATTGCTCAATTAACAAATCTCAGCACGGTATATAAGGAAACAAAATTAATTTGGGGCAGGATTTGCACTTACTTTAAAGCCTGACACAAAGGCTTCAATAATTCAGTTTAGTGAGACTGAAAAACCAACGCAGGCCCCTTAGTTTGGTACTTGGTGTGCTCGAGGGGGAAATCCCAAAACCCTGGTATAGAACTGTAAGTTTAACAGAAGGCTACCTCCACCAGTCTCCCTCCCTAGCCACCCCCCACCCCAAATCATTTGTAATGCATCAGCTCTGGAGGCAAGGGTCATGGGATTAGATGTAGTCTCTTCCTACAAGTGCAACCTTCGTTAAGACACTTCGGTTCTCTGAGCGGCAGTACCTCTTCTGCGAGGCGGACGCGGTGAGACAGAAAGAGGATTCTCTAAATGAGTACTACCAGCATAGATGTTAAGCACCTAACAAAAGACCTCCAAGAGCCCTGGAGCTACCAACCACTTTACCTAACATTTCCAGCCCACCAGCCTCAATCAAGCCCCAGGACCCCAGGCTTGGGGGTGACAGACACCAGTGAGCCCCGGATGCAGTGCCCACACCCCCCTCCTTCCCCCAACCACGTGGCAACCACGTGCTCCCCAGCAGTCATGGCCTCCTCACGCTGGGCAGAGCCGCACCTCCCTTGCCCCCAGCAACCAGCCGAGGCACTGGGGCCGAGGCTCGGTCGAGAGCTCCTGACCCTGAGGACCGAGGACAACGCCATGCTCCATCCATCCTCTCGTCCAGAAAGGAGGCCCAAGCCTCCTCACACCCCGAACCCACAAAACCTCCTGCACCACCAACCGCGGAGCTCAGCCTCAGGCACCCGCCTGGAATCAGAAGCCTACCAACTCACAAAACCCCAGAAAATAATTGTGCCCGGGTCTCCACCATGGGCCCCGCGTAACGCCGAACCCTCAGCCGGTCGGTTCCACGTTACCTCAGGCCCTGGGTCTCGGACCGCTGCCGCCCCAGGCTTCAGGCCGCCCCTCCTTCCCAACTCCCTCCGTGCTTCCGGCTCGCCCCTCCTGGGTCCCCATCCTGCAGGCGGCAGGACCCCGTCTGCTCGCTTCCCACTCCCTCAGGCCTCCAGCCTGCTTAGCTTTCCTCGCTAACCCAGGCCTCAGTGGGATCCCGCCCCCCCACCAAAGCCTGCAGGCCCTGCTCGGCCTCGCTCCAACACCCCAGCAGTTACCGAAAAGATAGTTCTGGGGCCTCAGGGGGCTCATGTCCATGTCCATCGAATCTTCCATGGGTTGGTAGCACGCACTTCGGTGGCAGAGAAAGTGGACGGAGATAAAAGACTACCGTTCGAAGGTACAGTCACGCAGGACGGAATCAGACCAGGGAAAGGACGCAGGCTCCCTGCGTACATATACAGCAACCTGGAGATCTTGCGAGAGCTCCTTAAGTCCCGTCTCCGCACCTGTGCTCCAGAGCCCCCCTCCCCGCACGGTCGCCCTCCCGCGCAAGCGCTCTTCAACCTCACTCCTTTCTACCTCGCCCCCCACCTCCTCCAGGTACTTCTTGGGCTCCCACCGAGCATGCACTCGTACCCCGGCCCCACCCTTCCAACGCAGCCGCCGCCTGTGCGCAAGCGTGCTTCCCCCCAAAGTAAGATTTCTATAATAAAATTGAAGCAGGGAAACACAGAGACATTAGACTGGAGATAGCATTAATGTTATATTTTCAGGATTATACATTATTATTAGCCATATTATTATTTAAAAAATGAAATGGAATGACCTATATGCAAAAAGAATCTAAAAAAGAGTGGATATATGTATATGAATAACTGATTCACTTTGCTGTACAGCAGAAAGTAACACAACCTTGTAAATCAACTATACTCCAATAAAAAAATGAACACTAGCTGTGTAATTCTTCAAAGGTCACTTAACCATCTCTGAGCCTCAGTTTCCTTACTTGTTCATGGGATGATAGTAACACCTTGTTCATAGGGTGCTGTAAGGAATAAATGAGATAATGTATTTGAAGTGGTGCTCAGACCATGCCTGGCATACTGTAAGTCCTCACTAAGTGGTACCTATTATTTTGATCTTATTTGAATGTCAACAATCCTATAAGATGGAATGTATTGGTTTTTACCATTTAGTCATATGTATGTATTACTAAACATATATGTATATATATATGTATCATTTATGATATCATGACATTATTGTTCTAATAACATAGAATAATACTTATAATTTGATAATTGTAAAATCGGGTTATGAAATTTAATGAATACTATGATAAAAAATGCCTAGTAAAATAACAGCAAGAAATATATAAGCATATTAACAGTGGAAATATTAGAGTAGTAAAACTGTTATTATCCTTTTATTTTCTCTATTTCCTAAATGTTTTGTAATATTTTTATAACTTTATAATGACAATAAAGGTAAACACAATAAACTTGCTGGGGGCAGAAATAAAGAAAATAAATTGTCAGAAAAAGAAATACCTTGATTCAGGTTATAACTGAGTGTCCAACCCCACTCCACCCCAAAACAAATATCCTACATATACTACCACAGCTGCGAGTAAACCCTTTAGGTTTGGGTATATAAAATGTACTTCTAGGGCGAGAGAGTGACTGTATCAGAAAATGCAAGGGAATATATAGTAGGAAGAAAGAAAAAAATTTACTATGTGTCAGATACTGCCAGTTGCCTACCCAACCTCTTTTCTTCTCTAGTGATAGAACCCCAATTATGTCATGATGGCAATGTAGTGTTAAAAAATACCTTCCTAGATTCCTTTGCAGCAAGGGCTGCCCATGTGTCCCACTTTATACAATGAAGTATAATTACAAGTCATTTGGAGAGACTCAGTGGGCCTGCTCTCTTGGCTTTCTGCCCCTTCCTCCTTCTTCCTGCTGGCTATGCAGATATGTTGCCTGGTCACAGCAATCATTTTGCAATTGTGCTTATTAAAGTTACAAGCTAAGTATGGCAGGACAAAAAGTTTAAGTTTGGGTCCCTGTCAGCCTCATCAAGCAGTTGCACCTTCCTGGACCAGCCTTCTTGTTAGGTGAGAAAACTGAGTTCCTGAATGTGAAAGCTACCACGAGAATGTCCTGCTTTTTGCAGCCAAATAAATACTAATTGATACACATGAATTTCCAAGGATCAGAGGGAAAGACATCCTTTTGGGGGCGGGGCATAGTTGCTTTACAATTTTATGTTAGTTTCTGCTGTACAACGAAGTGAATCAAATATATGTATACATATATCCCCTCCCTCTTGGACCTCCCTCCCACACCCCCCATCCTACCCATCTAGGTCACCACAGAGCATCGATGCCCTGAGCTCCCTGTGCTATACAGCAGGTTCCCACTAGCTATCTATTTTACACGTGGTAGTGTATATATGTCAATCCTAATCTCCCAGTTCACCCTCCTCCCGTGTCCACACATCTGTTTTCTAGGTCTGCTTGTTTATTCCTGCCCTCCAAATTGGCTCATCAGTATCATTTTTCTAGATTCCTCATAAATGCGTTAACATACAATATTTGTTTTTCTCTTTCTGACTTACTTCACTCTGTATGACAGACTCTAGGTCCATCCACATCTCTGCAAATGACCCAATTTCGTTCCTTTTTATGGCTGCAAACCCTCTTGCACTGTTGGTGGGAATGTAAATCGATACAGCCACTATGGAGAACAGTATGGAGGTTCCTTTGAAAACTAAAAGTAGAACTACCATATGACCCAGCAATCCCACTTCTGGGCATATACCCAGAGAAAACCATAATTCAAAAAGACACATGCACCCCAATGTTCATTGCAGCACTATTCACAATAGCCAGGACATGGAAGCAACCTAAATGTCATCGACAGATGAATGGATAAAGGAGATGTGGTACATTATGCAATGGAAGACATCCTTTTTTGAACCATGGCTTACAAGAGGCAGAGTCAGAATTCAGATGAAACTTGAAATAGGCAACATTAGCTCTACTTTTTCACCAGGCAGCCTTTCATATGTGTGTGGGCTGTGTTTCTGCAATGTCATCCAGGACCCACTGTATTTGTGATCTTTTTTTTTAATGTAGAAAAGCCTACATTAGAAAGGCCCCTATGTGACATGCATTCTTTAACACCCTGAGTCTTGGTTTCCATGCAGCCCTGGATTGTGTGTGTGAATGTTAATCAGCCACGACTTGGGTTGCTTCAGGCAGAGGATGGTGTTCCACAGTGTAACACAGGAAGTAACACAGAATCAGTGATTTTTGCCAACAGGAAGACATACTTTCAAGGAATATTCTACCTGGAAGCTGTCTTCTTCCCCCCAAATTTATACTGGCCTATAAACACCCCCCGACTACAACAGAACAGAGATAGCTCAAAGAAAACCCCCAAAGAAAGAAGTCATTCCTGAATATAAGGAAACTGTGACCCGCCTGTTACAGAGGGACATCCTTCTGTTAGTAGAGTTAGCATTAGTGTTGGTGTGAGGCTGTTGTGAACAATTATGTGGTAAGTGAGAGTTAGAACTCACATCCAGGTGTACCTGACTCCCATGCTCCCACCACTACACACCATGGCTTCATTCTCCAACTGTTGACTAGGTTAAGGGTGAATCTCAAGCAGTTGTAGATAAGAGATGAAGAACTGTCAGCACAGCAATAGGATATGGCCATCCAACACAGACCTGAGGTCTAGAACACCCTCCCTTCAGCACAGCAGAGCAGAGAACCAAGGTGTCACACAGAGTCATATCCAGACCAGTGGATAATGAAGGACCACAACCTGCATTAGGAGAAATCTCACGTGGCAGAGCTGCCCCGTCTCCCCCTTCTTCCCATAGGTATTCATTCTCTGAGTTTCATCAAGTCCTGATTGCTTAGTGAGAGAGACAAGAACGAGAATAACAAGCACAATCCTTTGCACAGAAATAAATGAACATGCACAGACAGCTCAACTGGAGAGGCATCATCTAATGTGGTAATGGGGGAGCCTCACATCATTTACCAGTCAGGGTCCTGGCAGGTAATAGATGGCACAATCACACTGAGTCATTTGCAGAGAGTTTAATAAAGGGACAATAGGCAAAGATGTGGGCAAGGTTTAGGAAAAACAGGAAGGGATGGAACAACAGCCTGAAACTTAAAGAAATCAGGAGCCTTCCACACTTCAGGTCTAAAGGGACAAGGGGAGACAGTACTCTGGACGTAAGTGTGAACTTCCTGACAGGACCTAACTCCTTTGGGGGGAAAAGGCACTTGTTTGAGACAACCTGGTAGGTAGCAACTTGAGACAACTTGGTAGCTAGAGACAGGGAATAAATACCATGATTTCCCTTTTCTCTTACTCTTGATTTCCTGCTGTTATTTCCAGCACAAAACATGGTGGAAAAAGGTGGAGTGTTATTCTTGAAGGACTAGCAGAAGATACCTGGTATATTCCAAATGGTTCTAATGAAGAGACTTCTAATGAGAACAATTACAGAGATTTCAGCAAGGTTAAGAGACATAAGACAGATGTTAGAGCAGCCAGGAACCAGCAACATTACCTCCCCTAGAGCTGAAGAAAACTTTTCCACAGCCACATAAACACACACTCCAATTTCCCTTGGCTTTATATCTCTCTCCAGCTATGGCTATCTCTTTCTGCCCCTTCCCATCAAACTTCTTAAAAACGTTTTCTTTACCCACAGTTTCCACTTCCTTTGCCACCACTCACTCCTTAATGCTTTCACCCATAAAATTGATCAATACTGTTCTTGCTAACATCTTTATGTCACAAATGCAGAGGACACCCATTAATCTCAGGGTTTGGGGTTACTACATGGCTGTGGTGATTGATCCTGACTATCAAGGACTGCTCTGCTACACCACAGATGTAACAAAGAGTATGTCTAGAATGCAGGAGATCCTCCAGGGATGCCTCTTAGTACTTCCATATCCTGTGATTAAGTCAATGGAAAACTACATCGACCCACAATACAGGCTGGGCTACTGATGGCCCAGACCCTTTAGGAATGAAGGTTTGGGTCACTCTGCCAGGCAAGGAGCCATGCCCATCTGAGGTGCTTGCTGAGGGCAAAAGGGAGAGAGAATGGGTATCAGAAGAAGGTAGTTATACCTACCAGCCATGACCATGTGACAGGTGCAGAAACAAGGACTGTAGTAGTTTTAAGTATTTCTTCCTTAATTAGGGGAGCTCTACCAGCTCCCATAATTGCATAAGACATAATCCCCATAATAAATCACTCAGAGTGGCTCTGATTCTCTGGTCAAGCCTAGAACCATATACCCTATATACCTGGGCATTTTTAAAAAATTCAGAAACAATCATTCAAAGTGTTTAGTTGACATGTATCTTTATTTATTTATTTATTTATTTATTTATGGCTGTGTTAGGTCTTCATTGCTGTGCACAGGCTTCTCATTGCGGTGGCTTCTCTTGTTGTGGAGCACGGGCTCCAGGCACGCGGGCTTCAGTAGTTGTGGCGTGCGGGCTCAGTAGTTGTGGCTTACAGGCTCTAGAGCGCAGGCTCAGTAGTTGTGGTGCATGGGCTTAGTTGCTCCGCGGCATGTGGGATCTTCCCAGACCAGGGATCAAACTTGTGTCCCCTGAATTGGCAGGCGGATTCTTAACCACTGCACCACCAGGGAAGTCCCGACAAGTATCTTTAGTCTCATCAGTCTAAAGCAGCAGTTCTCCAGTTCTTTTTTTCTTTGGTCTTTCATGACACTGACATTTTTGAAGAATGTGGGCCAATTGTTTTGTAAATCTTTAACTTGGTTAGGTTATTCTTTCCTCATGAGTAGATTTTGGTTAAAGTTTTTGGCAGATGTACTGGATGAAAGGTACTGTTCTCTGCTCAGTGCTCACCTCAGGACACACTTGATCTGATGTCTCATTATTGATGATGTTAAGTTTGATCGCCTCATTAAGGTGATGTCTGCCAGATTTCACCTTTGAAAAGGTATCTTTTTCCTTCGAAATTAATAAATAACCTAGTGGATGACATTATAAGATTGTATGCACAACCTGTTCCCTATAATCTTTCACCTAATGATTTTAGCATACTAATTACTATAGAGGTTGCAAAACAGTGATTTGAAATTCCATCATTCATTTTTTATTAGGTGGCATTCTTTTGTGAAAAGCTTTCCATTCTCCCCACCCTCCTTTTAATGTTTTTGCTATCAGTATGAACTCATGGATTCTTTATTTTTTTAATGCCATCCATTATAGTCCATTATGTCATTTTTCATTTTGTGCTCAAATTATCAAAAATTTAACCAGTAGGTGTTCCTTCACGAAGCAATTGTGTTCAATAATGTTCTATAAGTTTCTTTGAGAGAGTGTATACATCTTTTAATATATTTAATTCTAAATACTTCCATGTGTGTATTATTTAAGTGATATATTTTAATTTCACTTCGGTATGATTATTGCAGATATATAGTTATATAGCACACAATTTTGCATATATATTCATCAATCATTCTACATTCTATTATTAAGTTTAATAATTTGTACCCAGATTATTTTGACTTTCTGTTTACCCAACTATATTTTCTGAAAATGACAGTGATGTTAGTTCTTTCTAATACTTATATATTTAATTTCATTTTTGTCTACTTGTACTGGTTAAAGTCTCTAATAAAATGCTGAAAAGAAGTGCTAGCAGGAATTCTCATCGAATTTCCAATATTAAAGAGAAAGATATTAACCTTCCAAGACTAGGAATTTTTGCTGTAGGGTTTGGTAGATACCCTCTATTGGATTAGTGATTTTCACTTCTATTACTAGTTTGTCAGGACAATATATTTTTTTAAATTATAAATGGATGTTGAATTTAATTAAACATTTTTAATCTGTTGAAATGCTCATGAGCTTTTTATCCTTCAATCTGTTGTTTGTGATAAATTGCATTAATTTATTTCCTAGTGTTAAACAAGTCCAACTTTAGTGGGTTAAGCCTAACTTATTGATATCTGTTATCTTTTTAAAGATTTTGTAACTATGTTCGTGAGTGGAATTGACCTTTAATTTTCCTTTCTGGTAGTGTGCTGGTCAGGTTTTTCTATGAAGGTTATGTTAGCCTACTAAAATGATTTGGGGAATCATTTTCATACATAAAATTATGTTTAAGAAGATAAGGACTTCTTCGAATATTTGATAGAACTCACATTTGGAGTCATACAGATCTGGGGATTTTTTGGTGTGGAAAATTCGTTAGTGATTCAAATTCCCTAGAAGAACTATATGAGAACTATTTTAGTTTTCTATTTCTTCTCTAGTCAATTTTAATAAGATGCATTTTTTCTAGGAATTTGTCTAAAATTTCAAATTTATCAGCATAAAATTGTTTATATTTTCTTATTAACTTTTTAATACACCTAGTAATATGTCCCTCTTCCTTCCTGATAGTAATAATTTAATTCCCACTCTCTTTCTGTCACACACACACACACACACACACACATTCAGTAATAATAGAATTTTGACAGTTTAATTAAACTTCTTGAAGAAACAACTTTTGGCAGAGTTTGTCCTCTTTATTGTGTTTTCTATTTAAGTAATTTCTGTTCTTATCTTTATTATTTTCTTCCTCTTTTGAATTTATTTTGCTGGTTTTTTTCTATCTTCTTGTAATAGATTCTTAACTCATTAAATTTCAGCCCCTATTTTTCTAATATACACATTTAATGTTATACATTTTCTTCTAAGAACTACTTTACATTCTATAAGAATTAATTAGAAGTGACCCATGGGTTTGTTTGAAGCATATTTCTTAATTTATAAGCATGGGAATATTTCAAATACTCTTTAAAAAATGATTCCTAGTTTAACTGGATGTGATTAGAAAATGTACTTTTAATTATTTGTCCTTTGAAATGCGATGAAACTTATTTATTGCTCAATATATGGTCAATTTTTGAAAATATTTCATTTGTTCTTAAAAAGACTGTATTAAACAATGGTTGAATTTTTTTTTAGGTCAATTTTACTAATCTTATTTTCCAAATCTTATATAATCATATTTGTATTTTTTATCAATTGCTGAGAGAAGTGTGTTAAAATCATGTGGTATAATTGTTGATTTCTCTTTTTATTTCATTTAATTATTGTTTTTGAATAATAGAGTTTGAAGCACTATTATTAGGTGAAGACAAATATAAAATTGTTATATCATCCTGGTAAGTGAAACCTCTTAATAAATAAGAAGTAGTGATCTTTTCTCTAGTAATGTATTTTGCTTTAAAATTTGTATTATAAATGCTTCCATGGTATTTCTTTTTGCATCCCTTCATTTTCAATCTTTTGTATACATATGAGTTATGTTTTTTACCAACATCATGCAGTTGTATTTTTTATTCTTTCTGACAGTCTCTGTCCTTTAAATGGCTCATGTAGTCTACTTACATTTGAAATAACTACTGTAGATATATACCTGGTGTAAATTTAGCATCTTATTTTGTACTTTCTATTTGTCTTACATATTGTGTTTACCTTTCCTTTTCTCTGTTTTCTTGAAATTGATTGTGTGGGAATGTGTATTTAAATCACTTTGTACTCTTTTTGTGACTTGAGATTTATTCACTCTTTTCCTTTAGTGGTTACCTCAGAAATTTTAAACTGTGTACTTAAAATCAACAAAAAATTAATCACTACTTTTACCTTCCTTACAGACAATATAAGATCCTTAGAACATTTTAAACTCAGTTTACTTCATCCTGATTCACATATTTTAGTTGTCATTTTTTTTACATTTACCTTTAGAAATTCCACTATTATTATTACAGTTATACTTTCAATGCTCATGTAGATTTATTCACATATTTACCATTAATCTACATTTTTCATTCTTTTCAGTACCTAGGCCTACTTTCCTTATGCTGAAGTACATCCTTTAGAATTTTCTTTAGCAAATGTATACTGGTAGCAAGCTTGCACTGCATTTGTCTGAAAATGAACTTATTTTGCCTTTGCTCTTAAAAATCTATTTTCATTGGCCTTAAGTTGGTAGTCACTTTCTTTCAGCATATTGAAAATATCATTTCACTATTTTTCAGCTTCTGTTAATACTATTGAAAAATCAGTCTACCATTGATCTTTTGAAAATAACCTAACTGTATTGGGTTTAATGGTGTCCCTTAAATGTTCATCCAGAGCCTCAAAATGTGACCTTATTTGGAAAGACGGTTTTGCAGTTGTAATAAATTCAGGAGCTCAAGACAAAATCATCCTATATTTGGGGTGGACCCTAAATCTAGTGACTTTTGCCCTTAGAAGAAGAGGAGAGGACACACAGAGCCACAGAGAGGCAGATGCCATGTGAAGCAGGAGGCAAAGATTGGAGTGATGCAGCTCAAGCCAAGGAATGCCACAAATTGCTAGCTACCATGGGGAGCTAGGAGAAGGGCACCAAACAACTTCTTTCTTGGTGCTCCGAGAAAAAAGTCAACCCTGCCAACACCTTAATTTCAGACTTCTGGTCTCCAGAATTTTTGGAACTGTGATGGAATACATTTTTGTTGTTTTAAGCCACTCAGTTTGTGTCAATGTGTTATGGCAGCCCTAAGAAAATATGCTTTTATTTTTATGATTGCTTTAAGAATTATTTTCCTTTGTCTTCGGTATTCTGCAGCTTCACTGTGTTGTATCTAACTGTGGGCTTCTTTTGATTTATCCTGCTTGGAATTTATTGAGTTACTTCTCAGGGTTCCCATTTTTTATTTGGTTTTGGTCTGGAAGTTTCGTACTCAGTTATTGTCCTTTCAGCTTTAAAGAGATTTTAAAAGATTTTTTTTTCTAGATGTTTTGACTGTTTTTAGTGGGAAAGTTGGTGTAATTATGGAAGAGAAGTCTGCCAGAGTGATCTTTTAATAACCAAATCAGATCATATCAATATTCTGCTTAATAGTCTCTAATGGCTACTTATTATGTTTATGCTCAAACCCCAAATCCCACCCCAGACCCTGGTGATCATGGTGGGGTCAAGTTCTTCCTTCTCCTCCTGGAACATTCTCTCCCCGGCAAGCTCTGCTCCCTGCCATGTTCCTGCAATATCTGCAGTGTGGCTGCAGAGGCTGTTCCCACTGTAGGGAGTCATTTCTGTTCCCTCTGTTATTATTTTCCCAGCTAAATCTTAATCATATTTCATCTTTTAATATTAGGATTCCAGGAGAAACAAAAGCTTTTACCAAAGGAATTAAGAATAACTGGTAGAGTTAATATTCACGTCAGAAAATTTTCTCTCTCTCTCACATCACGTCATGCAAATATAACTGTTTCTACCTCATTCAGTAAGTTAATTTCAATACATATTTATTGAGCACCTCTATATAACAAGTATTGTGCAGGAACTGGGGGTTCAAAGATGAATACAAAATGACGGTTTCACTTCAAGGGCTTCACAGTTTGTTGGGAAAGACAGATGATAAGCAAATAATTTTAATAACTTTTTGTTCAATAAAGGTCTGCAGAGAGAGTTATGGATGCCCAGGAGAGGGGAAATTAGCCAAGCTTGGAGTTTTAAGGAAGAATTTCTCAATACCTTTCCACTAGGTCCTTTGCAGTCAACATCCCTGGAGTCTAGAGAAGAGTTTGTTCTGACTATACTGGGTAGCAGGAAAGGTAATTTTAGAACTAAAGATGGTTTTGTCCTTTGGCAAGAACATAATCATTTATATTACTTAATTTAGCCAAGAACTTTCTTTTTACACACAATAACTAATGAGTTGTCCATCCTGTCTCAACAGAGCAACTTGTAAAATAATGATATTATTCGGTCTATTGACTGGAAAGTGGACTTTGCTAAACTTGTAAAGCAAAGTCGCCTCCATCTATCTCAGAAAAGAGTTACTCTGCTGACAATAGACCACTGATCTTCAAATTGGAGTTTGTGTGCACCTGGGAGCACCTGGAAACTTTCCAAGGCCCAGGAATAGAACTGTGATTTTTAAGGAAATCAGTTTCCAGATCTTCAACTTCCATATGTATGCTCTCCAAAAACTCTCTTCTGTGCTTTCCCATTTTCCATGTCTCCTTTTATCATCCCCTTCTCACACTTTCTGAAAGAAAATAAAGGACTCAACCTTTCCTGAATTGAATTTTGCTCTATTGTATTTTTCTTGGCTGAAAAACTTCACCAATAGAAAAGGAAGGGACAATTCCAAATATTGGTGAAAAGGTGAATAACTCAAATGATTGGTTAACAAATCTGTCTAAATAGGAGTTTCCTTAAAAAATTTTTTTCATCAAAATTAAATGAGACTCTAACAGAGTTCCTAATCAATAGATCATTAAAAAGTAATTTTTGACGATAGATCACTATGGATACAGTATTTGTTATGTAACTCACGAGTTCAAAGAATTGAATAACAGGGCCATAACAAATTCCCTTCCAGTTCTGTCTACTTACTTAACTGAAGTGTGTTTCTCAGTGCTTACATCTATAAAAATGAAAACTGGAAATATAAATTTACTGTTTTAATAATAAGTAATATTCATACATATATATGATCTCATTTATCTCATTAAAAGATGTATTTCTGAGAAATTTTTAATGTTTAATGCATATTTATCAAAATTTATAATAAATGTTGTTTTGATCATTTTAACACTAATAATCAGAATGATAACTCAATCCAGATGGAATTTTTAACACTTAGAGTTTCTGTTCACAAAATTTTTAAATGCAAACTGTACACATAAAGTGTTATAGACTAATAAAAGAATTCCAAGTATAAATATGCATCATAAATATATATGTTAAAGTTCTCATGAGGGAATTAGAAATATGTTTTGGAAGAGAAAAAGGAAAAAAACTAGATCTCTTACATTTAAGGAACACTTTGTTTGTATTTTTTTACATTTATATGGGTAGACAAAATTGCTTTGGTAAAAAATATTCCAATTAAAAGCAAAGCAAAAGGTCAGTGATCTCATATGAATACTATATCCTCTGCACTTTTGAAAAACTTTTTTAAAAAATTTTATTTATTTTTGGCTGCGTTGGGTCTTCGTTGCTGCACACGGGCTTTCTCTAGTTGTGGCAAGCAGGGGCCACCCTTCGTTGCTGTGCGCGGGCCTATTGTGGTGGCTTCGCTTGTTGCAGAGCACAGGCTCTAGGCACGCAGGCTCAGTAGTTGTGGCTCGCGGGCTCTATAGCACAGGCTCAGCAGTTGTGGCACACGGGCTTAGTTGCTCCGCGGCATGTGGGATCTTCCCGGACCCGGACTCGAACCCATGTCCCCTGCATTGGCAGGCAGATTCTTAACCACTAAGCCACCAGGGAAGCCCTGTCTTGTACATTTGAAAGTAGCTAAGAGAGTAGATCTTAAAAGGTCTCATCACAAGAAAAAAAACTTGTTAACAATGTATGGCGATGGATATTAACTAGACTTACTGTGGTGATCATTTTATCATACATACAAATACTGAATCATTATGTTGTACACTTGAAACCATAATGTTGTATGTCAATTATATCTCAGTTAAAAATGAAAATAAAAATAAAGTAGAAGAAATACTGAAAAAAAGAGAGGGGGGAGAAAATGTTCACTCTCTTGATAGTGTTTATGGTTTTTAGCAGGATATGCATATGGGGAAACTTGTCAAAATGGATACTTTAAGCATACACAGTTTATTATATGACAATTATATCTCCATAAAGCTGCTAAAAAGAAAACTAAATAAAAACTTATTGACTAAATAAATAAATAAATGTGTTTGAGAGGATAGAAATATTTTCAAAATCGGCTAAGGACGTCCATGAGCAAAATCTTTGAAGTCCCTGGAGTAAAGGATGCCTCCTGACATGTTCCTTGCTTCACCTTGAAAAAGTCAAGCTTTCCAGGTACTGAAACTAGGTGCTGTATACAGTTCTCATCTTTTTAATATCCGAAAACTCTTTCGGTTAATAAAATGAAGTGTTTCTGCTTGTCTTTATACTAAGTATCAAATTCTGGAGGAAACAGATAGGAAGGTCAAGGGAACCATTTTTTCGAGAAAGTGTAACTCAGATCCAGTTTATATTTTAGTATGTGCTTATTTCTGTGACTTAGAAATAAAAGACAATCAATACGTTCTTTAAATCTACTCTATTATTCTAGGCTGAAAACATTTAATGCTACAAATATATCTGCACTTTAAATTACTCTTAGTGGTAATGCAGGTAAGACCTCACAAATATCAGTGTTTAAGGGAAATAGAAATTAAAAATGGAGTAAAGGATTATTTGGAGAAATGTCTATTTAGGTCTTCTGCCCATTTTTTGATTGGGTTGTTTGTTTTTCTGTTATTGAGTGTAATAATTCATTTTTATTGTATTTCCTGAAAGTATTAGCCCATGACTCATTAGGGGGAAAAAGCACACCAAAGAAAAAGGTCCTTAGCCACAAATTATTTGAGAATCACTGAATTAAGAGATTTTCTGAGCCTCAGTCTCCTCTCCTATGAAATACGAACCTCAATACTTTAGAAATATATTGTATGATTAAATAAAATCATAAGTAAAACCTTCTTAGACTATAGCAGTCATTCAATAAATGAAAGCTCTTTTTGTACATACATTTAGACTATTTAAATAATGATGTCTAACCACTATGATGCAAAGTACTGTCCTATATTCTTTAATTTATTAACTCATTTAATTTCCCAAGCCCTATGAGAAGGGTAATGTTATTGGCTTCATCTTATAGGTGAAGAGACTGAGGCCCAAAGTCATTGTAATAGTTGGTCTTCACTAGGTAATGCTGTGATAACAAACAACCTCAAAATTTCAGTAGCTTAAACAATACCTACTTATATCTCACTAATATTATATTCTGCCAGAATATAGCCATTTTCCTTAGCTCTTTGTATGAGTCTTCTCAGTCCAGGCTGAAGGAGTAGCCAGTTCTTACTGAGGACACATCATTTTCTTGGTAGAGGGAAAGATCAAGAGAAATGGTGGAAACCTACAACAGCTTTTAAAGCTGCTTGCTAGATATGGTATACATCATGTTTCCTCACATTCATGGTCAATCCCGAGATCAACAGTGTGAGGAATGTATTATCCTCTTACAGGAAGGGGAAATTATTATTTGGGAAGAATAATACAATCTACCACAGTTATACAACTTGTAGTTAGTTGTGCTAATATCCAAACCTGGCAGTCTAGCACCAGAGTCTGCATTCTTCAACATAACATCATATTTCTTATTTCTAAGAGGGTCAAATCAAATGGAGAAATAAAAACCCTAGGAGCACTTTTCTCCTTCTATTTTCAACATGCTATAGAAATTGATAACCATATAGAATACATGAAGCCAGACAAGAAGCCCTAGAACAAGTTCAAGGTCACTCAGGGCTATAGTGTTTTATCATCAATGTATCTTCAACCATAGAGAAGTGCCTTACTTGGAGAGCACAGATAAGGTACAGTATATGTCCATGTGCCAATTCCACAACAATGACAAATGTTAGGTTTTAAGACCAAATATCTGCTATCTTCATTGTTCAAAAAAAAAAAAGATTTCACTTAAGACGAAAGAAAGCTCAATTTCTCACCAAGTGCATTTGTCACTCTTTGTACCATTAGGCTTATGCTTCCTTAATACATAGATGATATTGTATTAACCAGATATTTTGCACTGTCTAGTGTAATATGCATATATGATATAGTGTATTTATAATTTTCTCTTTTGTATAATTCTATGTGTAGATTGTTTGCCACCTCGTGGCAGTTGTTTTCAATTCAAACATTAATATTCACGACCAATTTTAATTAGTTTGGCAATGTGCTTTTTTTTTTAAGGAAAGATCCCAAAGTCATAAAATGCTTAAAAATGTTGACAATGACATTATTCTGCTCTAGCAAACTTAAAAAAATACCTTGCAAATTTGGTTCATATTTAATCCTTGACAATGACAGATGAGGCAGTGTATTCAGAAGTCATTTCCTGTTGCAAGAAGAATGTAGAGAATGATAAAATGAACATTTCAATTTTTAATAAATAATAATAAGATGTTCTTTGGATGTGGTGGTTTTCTGTTTTGCGTTCAACATTGCTTAGCAAAATATACACACACAGTTGCAAAATTCATTGATTTATCACATGCACATTTTGGCCTATGTAACTCTAAGGATTTAATCATTGCTCCTGGTGATCATGTTTAAACTTTTAATATTTTATTAAAAGTTTTTATGCAGTCAAAATCTCATACAATCTGGGGCATCAGGGTTAGAATAATTCTCAAAAAATTGCAAATAAAAATAAGATATTAATTCACATCAATCAGACTAGCAAAAGTTAGTATCTGGTTAGTGAAAAATGTTGTGCATTGCTGGTAGAAATGTAGATCAGTGCAGACATTCAAGCCAGCAATATGACAACACTTAAGTATATGTTTATTCTAGCTTTTGCACAGCAAAGGAAATCATAAACAAAAAGAAAAAAAAACCCTACAGACGCCGAGAAAATGTTTGTAAACAATGTGACTGACAAGGGATTTCCAAAATATACAAACAGCTCATAAACTCAATAACAAAACAACCCAATCAAAAAATGGGCAGAAGACCTAAATAGACATTTCTCCAAAACAGACATCCAGATGGCCAATAAGCACATGAAAAGATGCTCAACATCACTAATTATTAGAGAAATGCAAATCAAAACTACAGTGAAGTATTACCTCATACCGGTCAAAATGGCCATCATTGAAAAGTCTACAAACAATAAATGCCAGAGAGGATATGAAGCAAAGGGAATCCTCCTACACTGTTGGTAGACATATAAACTGATGCAGCCACTATGGAAAACAGTATAGAGGCTCCTTAAAAAACTAAAAATAGAGTTACCATGTGATCCAGCAATCCCATTCCTGGGAATATATCCAGAGGAAACTCTAACTCAGTAAGATACATGCACCCCAATGATCATAGCAGCACTATTGACAATAACCAAGATATGGAAGCAACCTAAATGTCCATCGACAGATGAATGGATGAAGATGATGTGGCATATATATGCAACGGAATACTACTTAGCCATAAAAAGAATGAACTAATGCCATTTGCAGCAACATGGATGGACCTAAAGATTATCATACTAAGTGAAGTAAGTCAGACAAAGACAGTTAATACCGTATGATACCGTTTAAATGTGCAATCTAAAATATGATACAAATGAACTTATTCACAAAACAGGAACATACTCACAGACATAGAAAACAAATTTATGGTTACCAAAGGGGAAAGGGGGTGGAGGAGGGATAAATTAGGAGTTTGGGATTAGCAGATACAGACTACTACATATAAAATAGATAAACAACAAGGTCCTACTATATAGCACAGAGAACTGTATTTAATCTATTTAAGTAGAATAGAATAGTTGGGAAAAGAAGATGGAATTGGGAAATGGATATAAAAAGGAACAAGTGAAGGGATGAATTAATAACTCAACTAATAGGAAAGGGCCTTGCAGGGATCAGTGATGATAATGTGCCTTAAACTGAGAACCAGTGATGATGAAGATCAACTCAGTCTCTGAACATGAGGTCAAAATAATAATGATGCTTGTGTCAAATTTAAGATCAAATTTAAAAAACAAAATTTTCTCTTCGAAGCCAAGGAGATATTTCTCTCAGGTAGAAATGAATTTTATTTTAGCTGGATGATTTTTTTTTTGGGTTAACTGTAGACACCTGAAGCTATTTATATTTTAAGTTCACTGGGCAGTGAGATTTTGAATATAGTTATTAAATGAACCTTTTTTTTTTTTTTTTTTGCGGTACACGGGCCTCTCACTGTTGTGGCCTCTCCCGTTGCAGAGCACAGGCTCCGGACGCACAGGCTCAGCGGCCATGGCTCACGGGCCCAGCCGCTCTGCAGCATGTGGGATCTTCCCGAACTGGGGAACGAACCCATGTCCCATGCATCGGCAGGCGGACTCTCAACCACTGCACCACCAGGGAAGCCCATGAACAAAGTTTTGAGCTTAAGGGTAACAGTCTGATACAAACACTTGGTGGGGTATAGTGGGAAGAGAATAAAAGGGAACAGAGATAAAAAATAGAGGTATTTAAGGAGAGAAAGAGTTTAGGTCAGCATTTCTCAAAATTTGAGAGTCCTCTCTCGAGTGGAAAACCAATGCTGGGCTCGCTCTATAGAAAAAGATGGTGTTGTCAGAACTACATTTACTCTCTGCTTTGCAGACTCGCAGGAAACAGGAGCACATCTGCAAAGATATCCTGTGTTAAACAAATAAACCTGTTGACTTCACCTAACTTAGTGCTTCTCAGACCTACTTGACTAAGTCATCTTTGTTTCTACGAAAGAAAGCCATTAACATCTGCCAAATGTGCCTTTCATGGCCACTTGGGAAAACACTAGCTTAAGCAAACTCCCTACCACTATCCCTTCATTTTAACCTGTATTTTCCATTTCACCAGTCTTTGTAATGCTTATAACTTATACCGGTTTCCTTAAAATTACACACACACAATGGTAAAAGTACATGCTTATTGAAAAATGTTAAACAATAGAGAAGTAGATTTTGTCTCAAAAATGAGATCATACCATACATCCGGAGCTGTATTTTCCTTTTTCCGTTCAGTAGTAGATCCTTGTCAGTATATTCACACCACGTATTTTGTGCTTTTTCAACAGCCACAGAATATTCCAGAGTAGAGATGTAAATGACCCGAGGGCAGGTTTTAGTACCACGACGGGGAAACGGGGCAAACCCAGCTCACACAGATAGCCCTTTAGGGTAGGGACCCGGCAAAAGCTGCACCAGGCTAAGGGACATGTGGCCCTGGACAGCGAGAGAGAGTCACGAGGCAGCTTTAAACAGGAGGGGGGGGGGAGGGTAAAGCTGTGAAAAAGGCAGTGAAATGAGAAGCCATGGATATTAGGAGTAGACCAGGGAGGAAAATGATACATGTATAGAAGCAAAACAACATTAAATATAGTTTTTGAATATTTGCAATATACCAGGTACTAGGCTAGGTGCTTTACATATATATTTTTTCTTAAATCTTCAGCACTCCCCCCTCAACCACATCTTGTGAGATAGGTATTAATATCTCCATTATACCTATGAGGAAACCAAGGATTCGAAAATTCAAGCAAGTTGGTGGAGGTCGTGATGCTAGCAAATGGCAGGCAGAGGTGACTCCCGAGTCTGTCCGACTTGAGCAGGCAGGACCCCACTTATTACCGCGTAGCTAGCACACACACCAGGGGAGAGAGGCTTTGACTGCTCCTTCTTGGTGGGGAGGGGCTGGAGCCACCGCTCAGGACCACACACGAGATGCGGGTGAGGGGTGTTAATATAAAGGTGGGAAAAATGCCTGATGCCTCTTTTCCTGCGCCTAGAGGTGGTTTTCTAATCTCTTTCCTTCCAAAGCCAGCTGAAGAATGTTACAAAACCATGTGGCTTGAAACTCTTTAAACTCACATTCTTCCGGTGTCTTCTCTACACTCCCTCACCAGCTTTCTCACCCTTCCGCAAAAAATAGTCACCGGCCTGCTACCTTCAGGAGGGTACTTTCCCTTCTCCAGCTTCCCACCGCGTGGAGCTCTCTCAGCGGCACCATCGGGACGGCCCCTAAGCATCTTCATCTCGTTAACCGTGAGTTCCTGGAGAGCGGAAAGAGCGACCTACTTTCTGCACGTAGGTGCAGTGCTTCATCTTGCTCTGCTTGGCACAGTGAGTGGCACAAGGGCAGGGCTCAGAAATGATTGTTGAATGGACGGTAAGACACCTGGCCACATTCAAGGCTGGAGGGGAAACAGGTGCGTGAGATGCGCTTCCTTGGTTTCCATGGGAATGACGTGAATGGGAAAGGCAAAATGACAGGAATGGACATAATGCTAAGATGATTCTCCAGGAAAGCAGCTAGAACGTGTGCAGCTCACTTTACAAAGTGAAAGAAAAATAACTGAAGTTGTCTATTTTCAAATGTTTTACTCAATGTTAGCCATCAATAGGTCAGGTATAAAGTAAAAGTGCAACCATATACCCTTTATATATACATATACATACACGCATTTGTACACATATACACATACAAATACATATAATCTTACAAATGGAATAACTATATATAAATATCTATATGTAGGGCTTCCCTGGTGGCGCAGTGGTTGAGAGTCTGCCTGCCGGTGCAGGGGACACGGGTTCGTGCCCCGGTCCGGGAAGATCCCACATGCCGCTGAGCGGCTGGGCCCGTGAGCCATGGCCGCTGAGCCTGCGCGTCCGGAGCCTGTGCTCCGCAACGGGAGAGGCCACAACAGTGAGAGGCCCGCGTACCGCAAAAACGAAAACAAAAACAAACAAACAAACAAAAAATATATATATATGTAAACATCTATATAAAATATACTCTATAGGCCTCTAAGAAGCTTAATCATCTGTGTAGAAAAATCTAGCTCTAACTAGTATATACAGTTATAGTCATTGACATATCATGGTTTTATTTTATGAAACACTTCATCATAAATTAGTCCCTTCCATCTTGAGGGAAGATTTCCCACATTGGTGACTCATGCTACTTTGGTTTTATAACCTTTTGAGTAATATGATAATAGTAATGCTTAATTTGTATGTGCCTCTACAGACCTCTGAAAATCACTTAGGCAGTGTGGAACAGCAAATAGAGGCTTTATAATTTTAATTCCAGCTATGCTATTTCTGAAGTATGTGCATTTGGGTAAGTGCTAAGCTTTCATCTCTCTCTGTGTGAAGTATCTACCTTAAAACAGCCATTTTGAGGATTAAAGCAGGTAATCAACCAAAGAACCATACTACGCTCTCAAACGTTAGGGGTATTTCTATCCTCCCGCTTTTCTTCTCAATGACAATGAAAGTGTTAGGAACTAGGCATTGACATTCAATTAAGTTAAACCACATGGATTTATATATTTTGGCCTATTTTTATTGATTAGCAAAGTGAAGCTAAGATCGGTTGCCCAATTAGATGGTCTGTGTTGAAGTCAAGACTTGAATTTGTGTTTATTGTCGAGGGTCTTCTGTGCTGTATACTCTGACATTCAGCCTGCCCTGTGAGGAGAGGCGAGGAGAGGATGAAAGCAAGGAGCATTTTGAGGCTTGACGTCTCACAACATCTTTGGGGGTAGATCAAACTGTGTAGATGACAAAAGCGAGGCACAGAGAAGTCAAGTTAACTTGCCCGAGGTTATAACAAAGTTGGAAAGCACGAGTGGATAAAACTGGAAAGCCAGTTTTTTATATTCCAGAACTCTCTGTGGCTTCCTGTTATTGTTGTGACTTGTTTGACTTCCTATGGTTTGTATGCTGTAGCGATTTGCAACAATCCAGGGAAGATAAATTGAAGGCCTATCTGTGCCAACCTCCAAATATTTCAATTCAACCAACACTTCCTGAGCCCAAACAGCAAATGTTAACTCTCATTGTTTCCTCCATTCTACTCAATGCTCTCCTTACTCTCCTTCCTGATTACTGAAAATCTACCACTGGAAATTTAAACTTTGGATTAATGGTTAGCTCCTTGTTAAAATGCAGACATTTTTTCCCACATCAGTATCTTTTTTTTTTTCCCTCCATATCAGTAATTTGTGCCTTAAAGTGAATTAGCTTGCCAGATCCTTGCCTGCATTGTGACAATGACAAGAAAGGAGCGCCACAGGCCAGTAAAAAATGAAAGGGAAGGTTGTGGAAACATTTTACAGGTCTGCCTCAAAGGACACCCTGACTTAATTCTCTGCTCAACTAGGCCTGTGTAGTCCCATAAAACATTTCGGGAAAGGATGTGGTGTGTGTACTTGGTAGAACATTGTGCAGTTGTTAAAATCATATTTTCAAAGAAAATTTAATGAAATGATAGAACACTCCTAATTATATCATTAACTGAAAAGAATAGAAACAAAAAATTGTGTTTACCACATGCTCGTAATTTTGTAACATGTGCATGTGTGTGCACATATGTGTCTGGGCATGTGAGTGTATGTGAACGTGTGTGTGTGTGTGTGTGTGTGTTAGTATTTTGGCTGAGTCAGAGATGAGACAATGTGAGCTTGGCTTGCAGTGTTCAACCCACCACCACCTGGCAGAAGTCCTCTGTGAGTTCAGGGCAAACCAGTCTTCTGCCTGTCATGAAATCTTCTAGGAGCTGTTGCTGATGAAATAGAAATAAAAGAACTCGAAACTGTACAGATGGGTGAAGATTAAAGGGCTCTGAGACCATCTACCTCCTTTCCATATCCCAGAGGTAAACTCAACATTTCTTGGGGTGACTTCCAGAAATGTATCCTCATGCAAGGATGGATCCCACCCCTATCATTTTTTTTAGATATATGGAATTATACTGCTCTGCATCATTTTACTTTCTACTCCATGGACTCATGGACTTTAATTTTTCATATCAGTATTTGTTTTATTTCACAAAAATTTTTATAATGCTTTCCATGTGCCAAGCCATCACCTAAGCACTTTGCAAACATTGAATCATTTAATCCTCATAACAACCTATGAGATGGGTACTGTTCTTGCGTCCATTTCGTAGACAAGCAAAGTGAGACATATAGAGATTATGATACCTGCTATAGATAACTTCAGCTGTAAGTGGTGGGGCCAGGTTTCAAACCCAGGTATGGTTCCAGAGTCTGCACTGAGCCTCCAGAATCGATTTCTAACCACCAAGCTAAGCCTCTGTTTGGTATGCACAGTGTATATAAATCTTGGTGTATATATAGACGTCATCCTTCTTAACAACTGGGTGATGTTTCATTGCATGAACAGCCACAATCTATAAATCTAATCTCCTATTTATAAGTACTTTAGTTGTTTTCAGATTTTTATTATTATAAAAAGTGTTACCAAAAAATCATTGCATTTATCATCTATCTCTGTATAAACGTGCAACGTAGCCTCAGGATAAATCATTGGCAGTGATGTTGCAAAATCAAAACGCAAATTGTTTAAACATTTGATAAATAATGCCAAATTATTTCAGAAAAATTTGTTATCAATCTTTCTCTTATTAACAGTCTATGAGGGACTTCCCTGGTGGCGCTGTGGTTAAGAATCCGCCTGCCAATGCAGGGGACACGGGTTTGAGCCCTGGTCCAGGAAGATCCCATGTGCCGTGGAGCAACTAAGCCCGTGCGCCACAACTACTGAGCCTGTGCTCTAGAGCTTGAGAGCCACAACTACTCAGCCCGTGTGCCACAACTACTGAAGCCCACGTGCCTAGAGCCTGTGCTCCGCAACAAAGAGAAGCCACCGCACCGCAACGAAGAGTAGTCCCCACGTGACGCAACTAGAGAAAGCCCGCGTGCAGCAACGAAGACCCAACACAGCCAAAAATAAATAAATAAATTTATTTAAAAAAAAAAAGTCTATGAGAATGCTTATTTTCTTCACACCCAAATGCTCTGGTTGCCAGTTTATCAACAAGGAAGGGGTGGAAGCTGAGATTGGTTTCTCACTATTTGTACTTGCATTTTAAAAATTACAAGTGAGTTGGGCATATTCTGTGTGTTTATTGAACAGATAATATTTTTCTTTCTATGAACTGCCTTTTATGTATTTTATCCTTTGCCAATTTCTCCAGTAAGTTCTTTTCTTATTGAGTATCAACTGCTTTTTGTTTTTGAAGGCTATTAGCCTTTGTCTGTCATACATAGTACATATATATTTATCCAGGTTGGAGGAAATCAGTGTCAGCCAAGTGAACATTGTGGAATTAGTAGTTTGAACACTTCCAGCAACATGGCATCAAGATGGGCAGTAACACATAATGAAGAAGTCATGGTGGCCCCCAGCATGTAAAAGTGCAGAGCTGAATATGTGCAGCAAGGCATCATGCCCAACCCTCCCAGAAGTTCCCAGAGGGGCTATGTCAGAGGTTCATCTCAGAAAAAGATTGAGCTTCCAACAAATCAAGTACGTTGAAAGAGGTTTAAGTACACTGAACATAGAAGGGTTTCTAATAAATGTGAAACTTGTTCTCAGTGGTAGCACAGAGCAGTGGCAAGACACATACTTTCAAGTCAGTCTGCCTAGACTGAAACAAGAGCTTAAATATTATTAGCTCTGGGCCAGTTATATAGTCTCTCCGTGTCTCAGTTTCTTCACTCATGGCTGGTGGGCGGAGGGTAGTTCCCACTCTAGATTGTGAAGATGATGTGATAGTGTATGGGAACTGCCCAGGTCAGGGCCTGTACCTTGGGAGTACTCAGTAAAGGACGGCAGATAGCAGCAGGGGAGGCCAAGAGGTCCATCTGAGGCATATTCTTCATGGAGACAAGATATTAAGGAGAATGACACCAAAATGTTAACAGCAGGTGTCTCCGGCTACTGGGATTGTGGGAATTCCATTTTCTTTTTTTAACTTGTCTGCATTTTCATTAGTGAATAAACATATACTTTTATCATCTGCATAAAATATTACTTTTAATAATCTTTTCCCTCCCGTAGACTTTGTTTATTGACCTCAATCAACTCTGATTTCTACCATGTTCCTCAGATTTATCAATCATATCTAGCTAGCTAGCTGCCTCTCCAGCCATGACCTTTGTCTACAAATAATTTATTAAATTCTAAACCGAAAACAGGTCCAGGGGAGGAAAAAAGAGAAAACAATGAAAAATACATGTAAGTATGTCCTAAGATCCAACAGAGCTGTTATATTTTGAGAACAGTTTTGGCTCTGAGCTTCCAGGAAGACAGAGCAATAAAAGAAAAAAGAAAGATTTTATTGTCTTTAGAGGAGAAAAAAAAAAAGTTCCCTGGGGAACTTTTCCCAGTTGAAGAGGCAGTAGGAGATAAAGCAGTCACTATTTTCAGAAATGGCAGTTCATACTAGTATTTCTTGAAATGTCTCTCAGTGAAAAGCAAAGTAACAACAAAACCCAGTTAAGACAATTGTGTAAGTCAATAAAATAGCATGGCCCAAGAACATGGCTTTTGGATAGTCAGAAATGATTAGAATGAGACTCTATAGTGACATGGAGACATTACTTGTCCTTCAAAGAAACCCACATAATTAGCATATTGCAACTCCTTCACCATAATGTTTTCATCTTTCTACTCTTGAGATATTGGCTTGAACCATAAATTTCATATATGTATGAATTATCTTGAGAACAAAATTATATTTTCTATTTTTGTTTTGTTATACCACACATAATACATTCAGCAATTTATATCTCACTAACTGCTTTGATCCAGCATCATATATATATTCCTTTTCATCTTTAGCTGTCGATATATGAATTTCAAACACAGTTTATTTTTAAATTTAGTTTTGATAGAATCAATTTGACGGTTTGAATCACATAAAGCTTTATGTGAAAATGTTACAGGTAAGGTCCTTTCATTGCATGAAATTCAGAAACGCTTTACTATCAAAAATTGGGATTGAAGTGTTCCTTTAACTTATGCCTTTTAATCACTTTGCATATTTAGTAAACACTTCAAATTGATGAGGTGCTGTCCTCATCAGATGTTTGATGTTAAAATTTAGTTATTGCTCTGATTTCCCTACATTGTGTGTTTTAAATCTGAAATTTAAAATAATCCCCAAGTTTACTCAGATATGGTAAGAAGGGAGTTAAAAATACACAAAATCACCCCTTTTTACTTTCAGTTTGAAGCAAATGATCATAAATTACAACTACTTCGGTAACTCACCTAAATAATGAACATTACAGTATTTTGAAGAAAAATCTATTCTTCCCTAACCAAGTGGGGGCAGGGAGGATTGATTTTTTTCCAGGAATGGTTTTATTGTTTTTACCCTGATATAAATCCAAGAAAAACCACAGCTTCCTAAAATACCGCAAATTTGGGAGAGTGACACATTTATCTTTTTATCTCTGGTATAATTAGATAGATAATGATAGAAGATAGATAGATAGATAGAGGTGAAAGAAAGATGAAAGACAGAAAGAAAGACAGACAGAAAGAAAGAAAGAAAGAAAGAAGAAAGAAAAAATAGATTTCTTCTGTATCTATTTTATTAGTTGCCACTCTTTCATCAACTCGAATAATGGAGCCTTTTAATGCCTTATATTACGGTTTTCTTTTTTTCCAAATAGGTCTTAAACCTGCTCTCTAAAATGTAGAAAGAAAGTTACAACAATGTACTACACCTAGTAAATACTTACTAGGTTTGTTAGTGCCTTGTATTATTTTAACATATTTCCTCTTGACGTGGAAGAGTATTCCACCATCAAAATACTATAACCTGTGCAGGGCCGTATCTGAATGTATATTGACAGCTTGTTATTTAATTTGACTTTTATCACATGAGAACTGAAGTAATTTAAGATGTGGCATGAAATTTTGGATACCAATACAAATTCTTTTTACATTAATAAAATTTCTTTTTACACTAAAGCCTTGCTTCTTAGTCCAAGTGCCCTCTGAGAACAGCTGAGGGACCCCTTCAGGGTGAATCATGTTGTAATGAGGCTTCTCTGCCTTTCTGACAACTAACCTCCCTTGGAGGCTGACCCAAATGTAGTCACATAATGTTAAATTTCACTGTAGTAGACTGTGTGGTCTAAATTGTTATTAACAAAATGTCTGATATGAATCAAAGTAATTTTTTAAAACTAAGGTACAAATTTTAGGCTCTCATGAAATTTGAAGCACATTTTAAAAGCTAATTGAATAGCTGTATCATTAATACAAGCAACTTTTTCAGTGTTTTTCTGAAAGCAGCTCTGAAACAAAACTAAGATGAACTAAAGCCCTCTCTAAGTAGAAGAAGTTAGAAAATGAAGCAAATTTAATGAGACATAAACAAATCATTACTGCTAGTAAAAATACCAAGCTAGACTAAATAGCACTCAAATAGATGCAATAAAAACATTAGTCCAAGTAATTCCTAAACTAGATGAATTGAAGGGTCTTATATAATAAATTTCTACCACTCTATGATGAGTATATATACTGACAGCTAACGGTTAGTGGGTGCTTGCCAGATGGCACACAAAAACCATATCATTGAATTCTCACGTAAACTCTCAGAGGTAGATGCTATTATATTCATGTTTTACGGGTGAGGAGACTGACATACAGAGAGGTTAAGCAAATTTCCCAAAGTTATGTGGTTATTAAGTGGTATACAGCCAGGATTTGAACCTGTAATCAGGCATCGTCGTCAAATATCTTAATCACCATATAGGCTAACCTGGCTCCTATCTATACTAATTAGTGGTATTTGCTTGCTGTAAACATAACTTACTACATGACAAACTAAGTAACTGTGGACCAGAAAGGTTAAGGGAATCATCCCAAGTCTTTTTTTTTTTTTTTCATCCCAAGTTTTTTGATTAGTTAGCAGCAAAGCCAAGCGTCCTGGTTTCCCTGTTCAGTGTGTTCCTCAAAACTGTGCTGCCTCCCAGTTATATGATATGTGAAGAAAACAGGAAAGTAAATTCAGAAAGATAATCTGTAAAATGACCACAGAATAATTAAACGTCACCAAAGTGAATCAATCATTTCAATTTACATTGGCTGTCTGGGTGCTGCCCCACGCCCCCCAATCCGCACCCTGGTTTTCTATTCATCAGGACATTTTTAAAAGTCTCAAGATACTGATATGATTGAATTTCTTAGACATGTGTAATTCTGCCACAGTCCTGAATTATGGCCATGGAGCGGACACACTTGCAGCTCACTCGTGAATGATTTTATTAGAAGTATGTTATTGTTTGGATCATAGATTAAGAAGGTAGGAGGAGCCTTCTGAGCTATTCATCTGACATCTTTTATTAATTTTAAATTAACGTAGAAATTAAAGTGAGTTGCTTTTATTAGAAAGAAAAATTGGTTTGGTAATTATCTGAATAGTCACTGGCTTGTGTTTTATTCTCAGATCATGGCTTGAGTTGTTTATATAACCTTCAGAAAGTCGATAAATCTCTCCCGGTCTAAATATAAAAATTATGAAGCTTAATTTCATCCTGCTTTCTGCCACTTAGCACTGCCCAACAGTTCTCCTGTGTGTAATGTGTTCCCCTTATCCGATGATATGGGATAAGCAGAGAAATCTGAGGAAGCATGATTGCACACAAGTTTAGCTGGGCTTTCCCCTTCCCACCCCAAATTCTAGGCCTTGGGTACTGTCCCTTTAAGACCCAGTGAGGCACAATTACAAACAATGGGGCTGAGACCTTGAAAAAGGACCCACCTTGCTACATTGCTGGTTATCAGTCACATAATCTTTCTATGATTATATGATTCTGATCTAGATTTAAATGTGCAAACCCATAGGCCTAGCAATTCCACTTTTAGTAAGTCACCATATACAAAGATTTATTCACAATCATAAAAGAATTCAAATCACAGCACCACTTAAAATAGTACAAGAGCAACAATTCCAACCAAATCTGTATATGGTAAAAGTCTAGCAATAAAGGATTTAAGTAAAATGATACTTCCATACTATGCAGTATTTTATAGTCATTTTAAATATAGTTGTTGGCACATGAAAACGGCAATAAATAGTTCACAAAATATCATCTCTATTTTTAAAAATGTTGTATTAATACTCTGAAATTTAATGAAGATTATAGTTGAGGGGTAAAATTATTGGTAGATTTTACTTCCTTCTTTGTGAATTTCCATATTCCCTTAATTTTCCTAAATGAATTTGACATATTTCCCACTCTTATCTCTAAGTACTAACTGAGTTACCACTAAATTCGGTTCATTTCTTGTCTAGATTCCCATCCTGGCCAGGTGCTACTGCCATGACATCTGTCATAGGTAATGGTGACCCATCACTCTTTCCTGGTCTCAGTTTGGCCTGTTTTGTTTGGGTTTGGTTTTGGTTGTCATTGTTTTGTCAATGTTCTCTTGGTAACGTCTACGGGAAGGCCGGATTGAAACCTTTTTCCCTTTCAGTAATTCTTGAGCATCTTACTCACCACTGTGAGTTAAGTGATTAAAAATTTATCCAAAGCAAAACTTTGGAGTAACAGAAAACAGGAGAAATCTTTCTCAATCAATATTACTAATGTTATGTATGTCAGAGTACATCATGTCACAGGGATGATCAGGTCTGTGAATGAATATTTATATAAACATTGACAAAGAAAGTGGTGTGTATAATATGATGACTTTCTCCAAAGTCTCCTTCTTACATAATAAATGTGCTCCCCAAACTAAGCAAGCATAAACAACAAATGGTGACCTTGTAATTGCAAGAAGGGACAAAAAGCTTCTTACAAGACAAATGTCCATTTGTAAAGTTTCTGACTGATAAGTTTAAGTCTCACATATACTAAACATTTAATGTCTTAGAGAAGGGTATAGGAGAGCACTCTTGGAGGAAACTGTTTATCTGAATAGCTTCAGTTTTGCATGGGTTCAGTTTCATGCAATCAGGTTTCACTTCCTGTAAGAGATTGTTATTTTTTTAACCCATGATGAAAAAACTATGTCAGTTTATATCATAGCAATTTGTTCAAGCTAGCCTAATTTAATTAACATATCAGACCTGATCACACCTGGGGTTTTTATGCAGAACTTCAGATCGCCCAGGAATGTCATTGCCATGTGCAAACATAAATGTCCTGTGTTGGCACAAAACTTTCTATGTAAATTTGTATATATTCAACAGTGCTCAAGAGCTATTATGATTGAATTTCACAAGAACACCAGGCTGGAAATGCAAATACAGAACTTGTGGACTTATTTATGGAACACCTGTCTGCAACGTGGCTGTCTCCAACAGTATTATTGAATGGTTCTTTTCATAAATTTTGAATATGCTCAATTCTGTAAGATAGTATCTATTATAAATCCAGTAGTAGTTTGGGCTCATTTATTTCCAGGTAGTTTTCAAATGCTTCAAATTTGGTAAAACTCAAAAGAACTTCACCAAACATCCCCTACTCCCATCCATCTGGAAATACTCTTACCTCGAAGGGTAACTGAACCCTTCTACAGATACTTGCTAAATCTGTAATCAAGTTATCAGGGTGTTGTTTTATCTGCACTATTTAATTTCTAAGAAGCTGCAGAACTTATTTATCAAACTGCTGCTGCTGTTTCTCCTCCTCTCCTTCTTTCAAATTACTGGAAAGATGTTCTCCCCAGTGTTAGGCAAAGCAAAATCTGGAGAGATCTGGAAAATTTGCTTTATTCCAAACTTAGATTCCATGAGGCTTTGAATGGGCCTAAATTTGGTCAAACCTGTTCTCTCATTCCTACCGTCAGCTTGTTTCAGAGTCATCTGGACTTGATTTTCAGAGAAGAACCTGGAGATCAAAGTTCAGCTGCACAACTTATGGTCAACCTAGTGCTTTACAGGGTTGTGCATACGCATGTGGGGTGTGTGTGTGTGTGTGTGTGTACATGCTAGGATGTGTCTTTAAATCAAAAACAAACTATACATTAAAACTAGTGATTATTCAAATCAAGTTTTAAGGCTCCTATCCCACCTCCCTTACTAACTCTGGGTTTGCACTGGAAGGAACAGTGGAAAACTGTCAGGAAATGGGTCTAAATGTTCCAAAAGTTTTTTTGGAACTATTTTTTAAGGCAGCAATCTATGCAGAGTCATTCCTTTCTGTAATTTCTTGGTCAAAGCAGCAATACCTTTACTGGCCTAAGTTACTTTTGAAAAGAGGATGACAAAAATCATTTTTTCACAGCTGCTTTTGCAGCACTATGTATATAGCAGTTATTCAAGAAATTTTAGTAAAATGAATGCTTGGCTAAATGAATGAATGATCTTGTCTAAAAAGATACTTGGAATTTTTTATAATTAGTACAATTTTGTATTCTTGTATATAATTAGACATTTTCATTTTAAAAATAAAATTTTATTTAAAATTTTGAAAAATTATACAAAATATTTTTCAAATTATATTACTGATTGCTACAAGTGATTCATTTTCCTTAACTTTAGTCATGGAAAAAAATTCTTTTGGTCCCTGGGCATCCTCTAAGCATATTATCTACCCAAAATGCTAATATTTAATGATATTTGCATTAGCAAGCCTCCAAAATGGCCCACGATCATCCACATCCCCTGGTATTCACATCCTTGGGTCATCTTCTCTTGCAATGAATCCAGGCTGGCCCTGTATCACCAACAGAGTTCAGAAGTGACAGTGTATAACTCTCAAGGTTGTCTGATCTCTCTTGGATCACTCACTCTGGGGGAAGCTAGCCACATATTATGAGGACACCAAAGCAGCCCTGTGGAGAGGCCCATATGGAGAGGAACTAAAGCACCTGATCAACTTGTCACACCTGTGAGGGAGCCACCTTGGAAGTAGGTCCTCAAGCCACAGTCAAGCCTTCAGATGACTGTTGCCCCAATCTGACTCCAGTTACAAAAGAGCTCTAAGTGAGATCTAACCAACAGTGCCTTTCTTGAATTACTGACCTAGAATTTGTGAGCATAATAAATCATTATTTTATGCCATTAACTTTTGTGGTAATCTGTTATACTGTCATAGTAACTGGAACAATATTTAAATGCACACATATTCAGCAAATTTATAGATTTAATTCTCACTTTTAAGAGTATAGAAAATCGAAAGAAATTCCAAGATCAAGCACACACTTTAATCTTCCAACAATCTTCTATCGAATTTCTCTTCTTAGAAAAGTTTCTATAGGAAATGTATTCAATTCTAGACCATTTAATTCCTGGATGGGCTTTTCTAACCTTTAACTGCTTTGGTGCACTTACTTCTTATCCCTCTCTGAAGACATGCCCCTTTTTCCATCAATATCTATTGGCGCCCTTGGGTTTGATGAACTACATCTACTGAGTGAATGAATAAACGGATTAGTGGATAATGGGTGATAATATATAAACCAATGAGCAGATTTGGGTTCCTAATATGTGTCAGGTACTGTGTTAAATGTTTCACATATTATGTTCCATGTTTCCACTTCCATTACCCTTTTGTACATGTGCAGTCATTTTTGCAGTATTTCACATGCACTTCACCTTTCCAATAATCCAATGTATTCAGGGAACAAAAAGGACTCTCATGGACAAAGGGAGTTTGTTAGCATTTAGAGTCTCCCTGACATGATTTTCTTTTTAAGGATGTAATCAGCTTTTGGTTTGTGGAAAGAAAATCTGAGAACTACCCATTAACCAAGAGCTTCCACTTCCCCAAGAGACACAGGCTCCTTCTCTCAAAGAGCTTCATGCTTATGAGGAGACTGACAATGAACAACCAAAAGGAAAATTAGTACAAAGCAATGACTTCCATGCAGAGATGCAAAAGAAGAGAGATGGCTGCGTTAGAGGACGGATATCCTAAGATCTGAAAAATGTTGGCATCAGTGACAAAAAGCATGGATCTCTTTAAAGTGATATCTCGAGACAAAGATGGATATAATCAGGCATGCTGAAAGCAACAAGTTTTAGCCTCAGCGGTTTCTCAATGAAATCTAAAGAAGTCAATGGTGTATTCAACATTGAGAATACAAGAAAATTAAAGATTGTATAAAATGGATTAATGTACTGTTGAAAATTCTTTCCGAGAAAAAAAGAGGAAAAGAAAACATTACAGGCAGAAGGAGCACAGCATTGAGGCCACAAGGTAGGAAAGAGCTTGGCATATTGGGGACAAAATGAAGACCAACAGGAAAGAGAAGAGTGCACAAGGATGGTGTAAGATGAGGTCAGAGAGGTATACTGGCCCAGTCAGGGAGGCCTTTGTGCAACAGAATAAGAAATCAGAATCTTTTTTCTAAAAACAATGAAAAGCCAATGAGGACTTTTAAGCCAATGACATATTTCTAAAATATCCTTCTGGCTGCTCTGTGGTAAGTGGGATACTCTGCGGTGGGGGGTGGGGGGGGAATCAAAGCAGGGGTTGTAAGGAGACTCGTACAGCAGGATCGGGAGGGATGATGGTGGCTTGACCGTAGAGGCTGTAACACGGAGGAAAAGAAGTTGATCTATGCGAGGCATGCTTTGGAAGAAGATTCCGAGGAACTAGCTGATGGATTGCATGTGGGGGTCTATTGCTGCCTGCCAAACCTCAGCTGTTTTGGCACCGTCACCTTTCTGGCCTCTACAGCACTGTTTGTACAATCATTTAAAGCTTCACTGACCTTTCCCTTATTATTTTATAAAATAAAAATTGGAAAAAATGAAAAATGTTGCTATTAGTGATAAAGAGCATGCATCTTTTTAATGTGATATCTCGAGACCAAGATGGATATCATTAGGCATGCTGACAGTAACAAGTTTTACTCTCCACTGGTTTCTCAATGAAAACTAAAGCAGCCAACAGTGTATTCAACGTTGAGGAATACAAAAAAATTAAAGACTGTATGAAGTGGATTAATGTATTGTTGAAAACTGTTTCCAAAAGGTATATTTGTACTTTTTTGACCTCTCTATCATGTTTAAGTCTATTGCTCAACATTTGTACATTCTTGATAGCATTCATGTTTTCATGCTTTCAAATGTATATAGCCCTTGAGTAAATATCATATCCTAGTAAAAGACTATATATATTGATTATTACCCAAATACATTTATTCATGTATTAAAACTTCCTGAGTTTCTGCCTTGTTCTGGGCACTTTTCTATGTACTTCAGTTATAGAAATGAATAAACGAGGTCAAACACAGTCCTTGCCTTCATGGGGCTTATAATCTATAGTATATAAAAATAAGTAAACAGGCAATCACAATGGAAAGTGACGAGAGCCATGATGGGCAATGTTCAGGTTGCCGTAGGAACACAGGTAGAAGTACAAGCTAAGAAGGTGGGCCACTTGGGGTAGGAGGCAGCATTGGAAAATCCCCCTAGAGGAGGTGACCTCCAGGCTGAAACCCCAGTTCTCATCAGTAAGAACTGGTCACCTCCCTAAGAATGAGCCCAGCCATTCATTCAGCAGCCACAACTCAATGTAGCATCTTTTCTTCCCCTAACATGGCACATGTGTCTCATGTTAGACACTTCTAACATGGTAAAGAGACAACAATTGTATTTATTTTTAAAAACAGGCCCTGGAAAGAAAGTCAATTGTCAAGGCCAAAGATGGAGGTACAGATGAAGCAAACTGGTATAAGAAATTCATGGCTTTTAGCCAAGACAGAGAAATCTCTGCTATATTGAAAAGTGGTATATTGGGGTTCACAACGGCTCTGCTCTACAAGGCAACTGAGTTCCCTGTTGAGCTCTACATGGAAACACATAAAAGCAGACTGTAGAACAGATTCAGAAAGTACCAGAAACAGTAAAATGTACTTATCAAGTGAGAGAGATAAATCGCTACGTGTCTGAAAAGGTACATAGATGTTCACTTGTGGGTTTGCTTTTGTTTTGTGGGAAAATAGTATATTATGGTAGAATTTGCAAATTTTGACATTCACCGAGGGCTCAGGCTCTCCTCCTTGGAACCAAAAGGCCTTTATCCCCTTCAACTGGATATAATATTTCCTCTAAAGAAAGACTTATAGAAACCCAGCATTTGCATCTTCGGTCTCTCTTCCATCTTCTGAGTGAATCTACCTACTTTTGCATTGTTTGTCATCTCCAAGTTCCCCTTCCCTGCATATGATATGATATTACTAGAGTTAAGAAGCCAGAGGGACTGACTTTCAAATATTTCAAATGTTATTTATACAACTAATTTAGTTTCCCTAAGTAATAATGTACACACCCAGCAGGATCTGCTCTGTAAATGACTCCCCAGTTCTCGTTGGATCCCACTTAAAAGCTGCCCTTATTACTAGCTTATTAGTCAGAAAGTGAAGAGCTTACGATAGATTTTATTATGCTCACAGGAGCTTTCCTTCTGGGGAGTTAGAACCCATCTGCAAAGTAAGAAAAAGTGAGTGTACTTACCTGGGGTCAAGAGCAAATCTGGAGGAAGTGAAGGTTTCTAATGTCCTTGCTTGTTTCCACAGTGTAAGTTTAAATTTTAGGTCTGTGGATTAAATACTACAAAGATTATCATCCTTTCCAGTCTCCATATTCATAAAAGCTCTCACTATGCATTCTATTCCTCTTCTTTACCTCTCTTTACAACTGAACATTGACTATTTAGAAAATGTCTGTCTTTATATAGTAGTTACTTCCTAAGCTATTATATGAATGTAGTTATTGAATAGGATCTTATATGAGTCCTGTATGAATGGGATGTTAGGATTTGATCCTCCAGAAAAAGGCATGGGGAAAAAAATGTTACACTAAGAACTTTGATAAGGCTGAAAAATATTTAATACAATGAAAACAACAGAACTGAAATTTTTTTCAATGTATTTTCCTCGTAAATCATTTTGTTGATGACTTTAAATGCTTATAAAGCAACTTGAAGCTTATTTTGACTTGTTAAAGTGCCAAAGTTTATATAAATCTGGCTCTGTCTTACCTGATATTAGAAGTGCCAGAAGGCTCTTAACTGCGATCTCAGCAGCAGAGTATCAGTTTACCGACATGCTGTGTAAGAAAAAGCCAAAAAAACCAAATAAACAAAAAGCGAGTAATGCACACAAACAGGCATTACAGTGTGTTTTTCTTAAAATAATATTTTAGTCATTGTTGTTGTTGATCTTAAGTTCCTTAGGTGAGTGAGAAAAATGGCCAGCAAATAATGCATTCCCTCCCCAGCCTCAGCTCGTGCTCTGGCTGTATCTGTGGGCCTAGAGCATTTGTAGTCTGCAGAACTATTGCTCCTGTTTGATTGAGATTTGTGCTTAAACACCCATAGCCTGATCTCTTAAAACGCTGCTGCTTATCTGCAGAGCTTGCTAGTTGCTGTACAAGCAGTATCCCATGTCTTCGTTAAATTAGTTAGGTCATTTTCTTTTCTTTTCTTTTTTTTTTTTATTGTAGTGCAGTTTATAAAAATGAAGGAATTTGGCACTGTTTTGTGTCTACCAAAGCACCTCAGATTATTTCTCGAATGTTTTTGGTTGGATAAAATCTCAAATGTATCTTGCCAAGTGCCCTTTTCTCCATGACTTCCAAATCCATGCAAATTTCAGGGAAAATTTAATCCGTATGTTTCTGATTCATTCACTCTTAACTCATCATATTGTTGTTTTCAAAAAACAATTTTATGTCCAAGAAACTCTAGGGGCATTTTTTTTTTAATATATAATCTGTTTTTAGTCAAATTTCTCCCCAATTGGAGCATGGAAGTTGTGTATTTTCAAGTATTAAGTATTGAACTTGAACTTCCATCCACCCTCCCATTTTAACTTCAAATTATTCTTGTAAGAGGTAAGTTGCAATCAGAATATGGAGAATGTAAAATGACTGCACATTTCTGCCAGCAGCTGCCTTGCCAGAACCGAGGCTGACTCAATCAGCCAGAGCCTGCTGAACAAAGCCAAGTTCACCCCTGAAGTCTCAGGCGAACTTCCCTCTGCTGAGTCACCCCTTAAAGAGTTGCACTTGTGGATCTGAACCTGCCATTTTGGAAAAAGTGCGAGCTTAGGCACGTCTGAACCCTTTTGGAACAATGGAGTATCACAGTTGGTAACCATTATCTCTGTAAGGGGGAAAAGGTCTTTTTATAAATCATGTACTCTGCATCTACCACAGTATTGTTTGTTTACCTTTTTTTTTTTTTTTTTTTGCGGTACGCGGGCCTCTCACTGTTGTGGCCTCTCTCGTTGCGGAGCACAGGCTCTGGACGCGCAGGCTCAGCGGCCATGGCTCACAGGCCCAGCCGCTCCGCGGCATGTGGGATCTTCCCAGACTGGGGCACGAACCCGTGGCCCCTGCATCGGCAGGTGGACTCTCAACCACTGCGCCACCAGGGAAGCCCTGTTTACTTTTTTACACACCATTTTAGGGTCATCAAATCACACTACAGAGGACTTTAGGTTTCATGCAAAAACACCAAAATGCTGAACACATTAACAAGTAAATAACAAATACATGTTTATGCATTGACTTCTAGTTGAAGCAATCTGGTTGGCATTTTCTCAAGGGAGTTATTTAAATTTTAAATGGAACAATATCTCATTTAGAGTTCTGCAAATATGCGAGGGCACAGAAGTAATTTATATGTACATGAAACTCTTCACTGAAGCACCTGGGTACTTGACAATAATTAAAATACAAAGTAGACTTATTAACTTTTCCTTTTAACTTTCTACCTTTTTGCTTCTTCGGGGAGAGTGAAAGGAAATTTCTAGGGTAGTCTGTCAAGTACCTAGAGGTCCTTTTTCCTACCACCACATAATGCCTGACGGCAGTTTGCACCTCCATCTCCTTCTGTTGCATCCTTCAGAAGCCCTGCTGTGATCTTCCCTTACACACTCATTGTCTATTTTCAGAATCAGTGTTTTTATTTCTTAAGCTATCAGTCCCTTTTCCCCAACTGCCAGAGACAACATTTATTTCACTTTAATGTCAGCAATATAATTAAGGAAACAGATGATAGAGGGTATAAAAATGATGGAAAGTGCTATAAATCAGAAATTTCCACAACATAGTTTCAACAATGACCTGGGTATGGATAATTCCCATACTTATATTGTTGGCCTCAGACCTCCACCCTTACCTCCATCATCATTAATTGTCTATGAGGACATGACTTACATAAGTGGCTCTCAAAGTGCAGTACCCAGAAACACAAACACTGGGTTCATCCCCAACCTGTGGAATCAGAAACTCTGGGAGTGGGTCCCGGCAATCTGTGTTTTATTAGCAAGACTTCCATGTGATTCTGATGCTTGCTGAAGTTTGAACTGGCCCTGAAACTTAATGTGTTGAATCCAACAGTTTGCTTCTCATTTCCTATTTTCTTAACCTCACCATTTTTATCAATAGTATCACAATCACCTTAACTTGTCGCCATCAAAATCTTGAAGTCACTTTTACTTTTTCATTTTGCCTTCTTTTCTAGTCCTCTATTATGAAGATGGCCCACTTCTGTACTCAAGGTGTTTTTAAAAATCTATTCCTTCTCACTTATTCTAGGCCCACAAAAATCAAATCCCAAGCCTTCTCCAACAAGCTAACCAACATTCTCTCTGTGGTCTTTTATTCTATCCTGCTATTAAAATAATTTTCCTCATATGATGATTTCATCTGTCACATCACTGCTCAAGAACACAGCTGTTTTATTTTGAACCAAAATACAATTCTCTTGTCTGTCTGTTGAGGCCTCCACCAATAAGCGGTCCTCCACTACCTTAGTCTCATTCCTCAGTTTCTAGCAAAGCAGATCTCACTGGCTTGTTCTCACTTCCCTTGTGCTTTACATTTCTCTTATCTGGAATGCTCTTCCTCTCTTTCCCACCACTCTGTGTTCTGTTCGTATTGGAAATCTAATTCGCATTCTTTGAAACAGGACTCTAATTTTATCATTCAGTATTTATTTTTACTCTGTGATCATTGTATTAAATTTGCCCTAACTTGTATGTTTCTTTCCCAGGCATTGCTTCAAATTGATACGATGTATATGCTCTTCAGCTCTTTTCTATAACCTCTTCATGTTTATCCACCCTGTACTGCCCATTTCAGGCCCAGAACTATGGCTAACTGGATTAAAAGTAGGTAAAGTGAGATACTAAAACTCAAGTGTCCACATTTGCAGTTATTAGTAGCCCTGGCTTAGGTTCATGGGAGGGAGCATGAAAGTTACCATCTAATAAGGGTTTAAATATTCGTAACTAATTGGCCGTGCCAACTGTCTTTGATTCTGTGCCATTACTGTTTAGATGTACTGTCCCTTATTGTGACTTTATCTTTCAAGACACAATTTATTACTCCATAAATCTGAAACAATGAAATCAGTGTGTACTTGTATGTGTAGACATATATTTTCTTTTCAACATGGACCCAAACCTAAAGGAAACTCCATTAAGACTATAAACAGAAAAATTCACCTCAGTTTTGATGGGTATTTCCACGGCTTCCTGAAATAAAATAGAGCCTGTTTGTTCTTAATATTTTTTATGATTTAGTGATAGCCTGTAGAGTACTATATTTTAATTTCAAAAAGGCAGTGAACAACAGATGTGGTAGAAGGCGAGGAAAGGGAGAAATGGGTTAAAAGAAGCAGTCAAAACTAAAAATATACAGCACCGGGCTTCCAAAGCAAAGCCAACTATAATAAGAGGAACAGAAAGCATTAGTGGGAAACCGGTTTCATTCAACCCTGGCACAAGAGGCAAAGAATTTTACTTTTTACTTCTTACAGATAATTTGACTTTGTTAAAGCACACCTTTATCTTCACCATATCATTTAAAATTTTATTTGGAGTTCTATCATCAACACCAATCTTCAGATTCTTATGATTAAATTTGTACATCTCTGTAGTTTGTTAGCTATAGATCCAAAAATCTAAAAAGTTCTGAAAGCTAATTATTTTTCCAACTCTTACAGTGGTAGAAAATTACCTGACCTCAATTAATTTGGTGGCAAAACCTTACCTGAACTGACATAAAATTATTTACTCTTTTTATTTATCCCGCTTGAAGTGAATATTCATACATTTTGCTGCTCAAACAATGCATTTGAATACAGAGTGAAGTTCCAGTCCTCTTGGGAGTGTGATGTAATATATTATATGGATACTATTATCTGCCTAAAATTCAAATTTTTCTAAATTTGGAAACATATCTGGCCCCAGAGACTTAGGATTGCTGATTGCAGACCTGAACTAATTTTCTCTTCTGAATTTCTCCTCTGATTTTCTCAGGAAGAAGTTTTAAATTATTTACTATTATCTTGAGAATATCTCTTTAATAACTTGGGTTTTTTTAAAGGTCTCTGCTATGAAGGAAGTAGCTAAATTAGGTTTTAACAAGGAACTCTGGATACAAGTTATACAAAGGGATAAAAACACTTTAAAACAAGATCAAATGTCAAGGGGCACAATTTAGAACCCAAGAGTGTAAAGAGTTTTCCATATTTTATTTCTTAACTTCCATATGGGTGTGCTGAATGAAAAGAAATATACATATGCACATGTACATATATACACACATACATATACACATACAATAGGTACACATGCATATATTTTATCAATCTAATGGCAAACTTGAAAAACAGAATTAGAGCTATTAAATGTGTGTGTATGTGCGTCTATATAATGCCATATTCTCACAACAGATCATATCAGTAGTTCAAATAAAAGATATTGTTGCAAATGCAACCACACACACACACACACACACTTTCCATACAATGTACTCTATTGGTCACTTAATTTTTCTAGTATAGTTGTAAAAAATTAGTACTTTTCAATATTTTATCCAGTGGGATGGTTATAATAAAATTAGTATTGGCTCCCAATGTATAGTGCCAACTTCCTGAGGGGATAGGTTTGGGGTGGATACTACTGAACTAAATAACTCCGATGGAGTCTGAGTTGTACACAAAACACTCTGAATGTGTTGGGAGTAGAGCAAGTGAGCACAGGGCCTTTGCTCTGCACTGGGTTATGACTCTCTGCCCTCTTTAGGGAGAAAGGCTGGCTGGCTGCTGTTACAAACAGGGCAAAACTCTGGATTCAAACGGTGAATCAACATTTACTGAAGGTCCACCATTTGTCAAAATCTGAAGCAGATACTGGGAGCTGTTCCAAAGCTACCAGCAGGCATAAGAGCCTTTCTCTGCAAGAACTCACAATGTAAGTAGAGATTCAGGGCAGCCACATATTAATGCAATTATCTAAGACATATTAATAAGAGAGCACTGATAGTGTTATTAATATGCATTATGACAGTCAAACTTAAAACATTTCCAGAAAAAAAATATCAAGTACTGGGCTTGCTAAAGATACTCTTTTCACCTTTACCAGAGCCATACTCCTACGTATGGGGATATGTATTGCATTATGTGATCTATACAGAGGTTAAGAAGATACCGTAATGGGAAAAAAACTACAGAACACAGTTCAATTCCCATCTACAAGTGAGCGCCAATCAAAAGATGGGGGGGTGGGGCTTCCCTGGTGCCGCAGTGGTTGAGAGTCTGCCTGCCGATGCAGGGGAAACGGGTTCGTGCCCCGGTCCGGGAAGATCCCACATGCTGCAGAACGGCTGGGCCCGTGAGCCATGGCCTCTGAGCCTGCGCGTCCGGAGCCTGTGCTCCGCAACGGGAGAGGCCACAACAGTGAGAGGCCCGCGTACCGGAAAAAAAAAAAAAAAAAAAGATGGGGGGATGAAACGTGGTAAATGCAGGACTGGTTATGGAGCTTTGGTACACAGAGAGACATGGAGTTCCAGTACTGACTGCATCTTGGCAGTTCTTAAAAACATTTCCCTGACTGTATAAAAGCCATTATTGGGGTTTCCCTGGTGGCGCAGTGGTTGAGAGTCCGCCTGCCGATGCAGGGGACACGGGTTCGTGCCCCGGTCCGGGAGGATCCCGCATGCCGCGGAGTGGCTGGGCCCGTGGGCCATGGCCGCTGGGCCTGCGCGTCCGGAGCCTGTGCTCCGCAATGGGAGAGACCACAACAGTGAGAGGCCCGTGTACCGCAAAAAAAAAAAAAAAAATCCATTATTTTGGAGCATAAAAATCCTTCCGCTCCCAACAGAAAGTGAGAATTTTTATACTGCTTTGTCATGATGTGAAAGGGAGTAATGATGTCTTTCTCCATCAGTCTCTGATCTTTGCAAATGAAACAGAGAGGACAGGTCATGCTTTAACATGGATGGCAGCAGCCTCCTCTGGAGTCAACCTCAGGACTTCCTAAGTGAAAAGCCATGTCTCTAATTTAAGTATGAGACAGTAATTACTCTCACAGCCAGGGAGAATTTCAAGTCCCTACCTATTTGCAGCCCTGTCTAAAAAACAATCAACTCCCCTTTCAAACTTGACCAAACTACAAATGGTATGAGAACTCAGTCACCTAATAAAGATGTTCATTTTGGCACTCAGTAGCTTATGCGTGGTTCACAGATGGCGTGTGTCTCATTTTTTGTGTAATCCAATCATCCTGAACTACTGAGTCTCACAGTCTTCAGGAGTAATTGCAAAGCTCACCGTGACAACTGTCTCTTCTTCCAGATGTCGATATAAGGAGTGTGGCTTTCACCACCTCTTTGACATAGAATGTGTACATGGCTCTCCAGGTCAGAGTGGCACCCAGCAAGGTAAAGAGAAATGACTTCTTTGCATTGCCTTTGAGTTACTGCCTAGCACTGGTATGAGCAAATATGTTCTATAAATGGCCTCTCTGTCTGTAGGCAACTTGTTTCACTTTTGGCTGGGTACCATGCAGAAAACATTCTGCAGTACTGCTCGCATTGTGTGGTAATGGTGGCAATATAGAGGCACCCGTGCCCAAGGAAAGATTCAAAAACATTTAAATAGGGGCTGTTACGGAGGTACCATTTTACTCACAGGCAAACTTTCTAGTATTAACACTTGCACTTCTGCTATCATTTTCTGAAATCATGACAGTTTGTCCTCAGTCTTTTTTTGGCAGGGGGTGGCTTTTACTTTTCCAACTTCTAAAGGATACAAGATTTTAAAGGCAAAATATTGAAACATTTTAAGCTGTAGGTTTGTTAGTTTCTTTTTCCCTTGAGGCTGGTGTTAACAGTTGTGTTTTATTTCAGTATAAAAATGCCCCTTTAAAAAAAAAATCAAAGCACCTAAAACAAGGAAATATGCAAAGCCTCAAAACAGCTGTGTAAATTCACATAGGCTTTGGGCCTATAAACATTCAGCCTTAAGGGAATGACACTCTGGAAAGTCTGATTTTTACTTAAAAATTGAATTATAATTATGAATTAGTGCTACACTCATTTCAGTAAAATATCAGCGCTGTGTGTATTTCCTTAAGCTTTTTCTGCTTACTGCCATCATCATAACATAGATCATCAGTAAGAAATGTTAAGTGTGGCAACAGCTAAGAAAAATCTTCTACGTCAGTAAAAACAATATGTTAGGCAAAGACTTTTTTAAAAACTTATTTTTAAGAGGATTTTAAACTGTTCATAATTTATGCATAGTTTTGGATTTGAACTAGCAATAATAACTTTGCTGTAGAGATAAAAATTAAGACAATATCCTTTCCCTTAAGTAGCTTACATAAAGAATGAAGACTCCATATTTAGTCTGGGCTTACACACACACACACACACACACACACACACTCTCTCTCTCTCTCTCTCTCTCTCTCTCTCTCTCTTTCCAGTGGAAATATCCAGGTAATTGCTGCAGTTCTTCACTCTTTTAGAATCCCAGAGCTTTATACGTAGAATCACAGCCTTAGAACATTAAACCAATAGTGAATACGTTCAAAATGGGAGAGTTGTTGAAAATCCAAATTCTCATGATAGATTCCTGTAAATTATGAGTTAACTTTTCTTAAGTCCTTGTTCACCGTCAATATTATCAGCACAGGAATTACTGATATGCTCATAAATTAATAGTACTAGCAAAACTGACCTTCATCTAAAGAGAATTCCAAATCTCAACAGACATTTATGGAGTGCGTGCAATGTGCCAAGCATTGGGCTAATTAAATCCCTCCTATCTCTACACTTTAAATGAGAGAAGAGCTGACTCAAGGGAAAGAGTTATGGCCAAAGGCCATTTAATTAATTTGTTGTCTGGGGAAATAGCACAGGAACTGGGAAGAAAGCCCAGGTATGAGAACTGCTAAGTTGTTGTTCAGGATACAACACATTGTTTTTCAGAACTCCAGTGGAAGACACATTTCAAAACTATATTCAGCTAATGTGAAACTATAATTCTAAAACAAATGTTGCATGTAAAAAGTCTCAGAGGCACAACACATGGCCTGCATTTCCTTATCGTTGTTGACCCCAATTGGAGAATTTCATCCCTACAGACATTTTCATAGTGAACTACCATCAGTAGGCTGGATACTGTGCTTTGATACTACAGGCAAGAGAGAAATCTCATGATTTCTCTAGGAATTGTCCAAAGAACCAAGCAGCAGGCTTTCACGTGGGGACAAGTTATTACCTGTTGAGCACATATAGTACTTAATGCTAGGAATCTTGTGTTCTGAATACAAAACCCCTATGAGATTTTACCTATATTTTAAAGTGGGCTTTCATTGTTTTTTTTTCCTTTTCTTCATTATTATTCAAAATATATTTCTTGAACACTTACCAAGGGCTAAGCAATATTTTGTGGCTGAAGGATCAAACATGAATAAATTGGTGTCTCTGTCTTTGAGAGTCTAGAGACATGGTCACCTCCATAAATAAGTATGCTACAACACGTGATCAAATCTGTAAGACATATGCATAATGCTATGAATGTAAAAGAAATAAGGAGGGGACTTCCCTGATGGCACCATGGTTAAGAACCCGCCTGCCAGTGCAGGGGAACGGGTTTGATCCCTGGTCCAGGAAGATCCCACATACCATGGAGCAACTAAGCCCATGCGCCACAGCTACTGAGCCTGCACTCTAGAGCCCGCAAGCCACAACTACTGAGCTCCTGTGCTGCAGCTACTGAAGCCTGTGCACCTAGAGCCCATGCTCCCCAACAAGAGAAGCCACAGCAATGAGAAGCCCACGCACTGCAACGAAGAGTAGCCCCTGCTCACCACAACTGGAGAAAGCCCGCGCGCAGCAACGAAGACCCAACGCAGGCAAAAATAATAAATAAATAAATTTTAAAAAATAAATAAATAAATAAGGAGGGATTGATTCTGTCCTTGAGTGAAGGGTGGAGTGTGAATATGATATATGAGCGAGATCTTGAAGAATACATAAGACATTTGCTCTGTAAAGCTGTTAGTTGGTTGGAACATTCTGCTTTGCATAATCACATAACGTCTTCCAGTTTTCATAGAATAAATGGGGAAGGTTATTATAAAAGGACTAGGCCCAGTTTTCACAAGGGAATCCCCCTAAATCTGCAAAGATAGTATACTCTCAACTTACTTAAATTATTTCTGAGTATAGAAAAAGAAGAAAAGCCACAAGATACTTTTATGAAACAAGAATTATATTGTCATCTAAACCTTATAAAGATAGCACAAAAAATAAACTATAGATCAATCTCACTTATGAGTATGGAAATAAAAATCTAAATAACATATGAGCAAATAGAATCCAAGAATTCATCATAAAAATTAAATAGCATGACCAGGTGATATTATTCCAAAAATCTAAGAGGAAAATCTTATGATCATCTTCACAGATGTTAAAGTGGCCTTTGACAAAAATTAACAACCATTCCTCATTATCAAAACATTGAATAAAATGTTGAATAGGAGCTGAACAATTTCTTCTTTAGTGTTAATATATGATTATAACTACACACACACATACACACACACACACACACACACAAAATGCAGTCCTAAAGTCAGTATGTTACTTACTAGCGAAGACTAGAGGCATTCACATTAAGGCCAAAAACAAGTCATGGATACCCACTAACTCCACTACTATTTAAAAATATATTAGAAGTGGCTGGTGTGTGTGTGTATGGCAGGGGCGGGGAATCAGTGAACCGCTTCGGTGGACACCCGAGACCTGGGTGGGGCTGCTTCCCAGGCGGCTCGTAGGCGTGCAGCAGGAAAGGAGGAGGAAGAGAATAGGACCAACCTCTGCGCCTTTGTAGGAGCCGCGACTCCCGCCTGCTGCTCTCCCGGCTCCGTACCGACCCTCCTTCCTCCAGGGACCTGAAGGCGGCGCGTGCCTTTTACACGCGGTAAACAGAGGCTCGGAGCGTAGGTCAGCCGAGGTCACGCCCCGACCAGGGCCAAACGAATGGGGGATCCACTAAGCTTGAAGGCCCCGCCCAGGTCCCGCCCAGTTCACAGGGTGGGCGGGCTACAGTGAGCTGGAAGCTGGTGAGTGGGTGGGCTTCGGGCTGCCAGCCACTGGGAGCCTCGTTCTACTAGCCTCCGGACCCGGATGTAGAGGTTGCTGTCGTCCTAGGACTTTTCGCCTTCCGCTCTCTCTGCCCTAGAGTTTGGGGTACCGAGAGGTGAGTCATTCTTGGCCCTTGGTCCTCCCTAATCGAGACCAGGGATTGTGTGGAGCGCTTCTAATTTCTGGAACCGTACAGTAGGATGAGGTAAGGAAGGGCTTCCAGGCACAAGAACTAGCATGTGCCTATGCTTGGATGTGACACTGAACTGAGAAAGTTCTTGAAACCGCCAAGTCTAACTGTGTCTCTTGGGACCAGAGAGCAGGTGGGCGGGCATCAGCTGTGGAATGGCACCTGAGGAGCTGGGCCTTCTGAAGGTGGTGGGAGCCATAGAAGGTTTTTACTGAGGAGGGAGGTGGCCCAGCTTAGGTCTTTATAGGCTCTCTCTGGCTGCAGAGAGGAAAACAGACTGTGGGAGTGAGAGCTGATTGTTTCCCTAGTGTCCACTCAGCCATTTTTTCCTCTAACAAAATTCAGTGATGCATATTTTATTATTTTTACTTTTTTCTGGATTTAATTTGCTATATATTTTAAGAATTTTTTCACCTGTATTAATTAGGACTATAGTCCTGTAATTACTATTTTTTTGTATTCATTAAAATTTTATATCAGTAAATAAATAATAATAAATAAAAGTGTAGTAGAGGCACTAGGCAATACAATCAGACTCAAACAATAGAGCCACGAGAATTAGAATAGAAGAAGTGAAACTATCTCTATTTACAGATGATATTGCAGTATATTTGGAAAAATACAAGACTGAAAACACTAATATAATTTTTAGAAATTCAGTAAAAGTAACAGAATATTAAACTAAAAACAAATATCATAAGCCTTTTTATACACAAACAGTAGCTGATTAGGTGATGTAACAGAAGATAAAACTTCAGTTTACATTAGTAGCAAAAAGAGAATTCATTTAAGGATAACTTAATAGAAAATGTGTAAAATCTATGTGAGGAAAAATTAAAATACTTTTGAAAAATATAAAAGAATTTGCATAACTTTGGGGATTTTTCTTGTTTTTGGATAGCATGAGTAAACATTATAAAGCTATCATTTATTCCCACCTTATTAATAAATCTAGCATGATCGTAATCAGAAAAACAAAAGATTACTTTATGTAGCTATTCAAATAGATTTTTGAAGTTTATATGGAAAAATAAACATAAAAATAGCCATGAGAACCCTAAAAAATGAACAATGAGGGATGGCTTTATTAAAACATACTATAAGCTTCTGTAATTAAAACTGTGATATTGAGGCTTCCTTGGTGGTGCAGTGGTTGAGAGTCCGCCTGCCGATGCAGGGGACAGGGGTTCGTGCCCCGGTCCGGGAAGATCCCACATGCCGCGGAGCGGCTAGGCCCGTGAGCCATGGCCGCTGAACCTGCGCGTCCGGAGCCTGTGCTCCGCAACGGGAGAGGCCAAGACAGTGAGAGGCCCGCGTACCGAAAAAAAAAAAAAAAAAAAAAACTGTGATTACTGATCCTTGAATAGATAGAAAGAGAAAGTAATGGGAAAGAATAGAAAGCTCACAGGCAGATGAAAAATCACATGGAAATATAGTAATGAAAAAGGCAGTATCTCATTGGAATGTCAGATTGTGAGGGAAAGCAAAGAAGTACAAATAAAATGATGGGGATACATAAAATGAACACTGGAGATATAAGTGCTCAAAGTGGTCAAATTTGGGACAGTTTTAGCATCAACAAAAATCATGGTATTAATGCATTTTAACATACTGAAAATATAAAAAAGAACATGTTACCAAAAATAGATGAATAATAAATACATAAGTTCAAGGGTAAGAAGGGAAATTATAGACGAGTGTGTACTAATATGTAGAGGAAAAAATAAAATGAGAAAATCACCATTTACAACACCAGTGTAAATAATTGATTCAGACAAGGTCTATCAATGGATGTGAAAAACTAATGGGTAAAAAGTTTTGAAGAAGCAGGGCATTCACATAGTCTCAAGTGCGGCCGTACAGATTACTTATCAACTGCAAAAGATTAACTGTACAATTAAAATAGGGAGATCTGGCAGACATCACCTTTACCAAGTGATCAAATAGACCACCACTAATAATGAGACAAAGTGATATTATGTATCTCCTCATGGGACACTTGGGAAATACACAATGTTACCTGTGTAGAATTCTTCCCCAGAGACTCTAATCATGAGGAAACTATCAGACAAATTCAGAATATGACACTAAAGAGCTATGGCAACCAAATGTAACATGTGAAAATTTAATTGATTCTAGGTTCTTCAGATTTTGAGGACAATTGGAGAAAGTTCAGTGTGGACTCTATATGAATCATATTTTGTATCCATGTAAAATTTCTTGTGTATGATAATAGTTTTGTGACTATATAGGAAATGTCCTTGCTCATCTGAGAGTTTGGGAAAAAAATACTTAAATTCTTTGAAAATTTTATTTTTACTTTTTACCATTGAGAAATAAATGTTTCAATTTCACTTTACCCTCTCATATTAGACCTAGTCATCTTTTTTGCAAAGGTTGTAGTTAAGTTTTGAGCCATTTAAAGGGGAAAATATGAATATTAATATAAAAAAAGATTTATTTTGAAAATATATTTTTGTGAAACACAAAATACGTTGGTATAATATAGTTTGAGATCTGTGTGCATAGATGAATGTTGTGCTACGTCCCAGTATCTATTGTTTAGCATATGAAATATCCCTATCAGGAATCTGCACTTGAAGAGGTTATCAGGCAGTTCAAAAATTACTATTAAAACCTATCCCAAAGACTTTGTTAATGAACATAAGAACAAGTTATTTTTTTCCACTGGTGAAATGAGTGTTGTCAAAATATGCAAAATTGAGCACACCTCGCTATCCTTACCTGAACAAGGTTATGGAATCTGGGAAGTTCAGTAACCTAAATACCATCAGGGAAGCACCAGGATCTAGAGCTCCATGTTCTTGTATTGTACCCCTACTTCCTGGAGGAATCTGTCAACTGATCTGGCCAGGGGAGGTATTCTGGCTTCAAGATGTCACTGTGACTGCCTCAGAGTAAACCCGACAAACCCAAGGTGTTTGTCAAAGAGACAGAGAGTGGAACTTCCCCAAGTTTTCAAAACAGGTTGCATAAATATCTTTTATTTGTTTACTAATAAATGCCAGTATATTTGGCACAGTTTTAAGAAGGACTTGCTATTATTGTAACATACAGAAATCTGGTTTTTTTCTTTCATTAGAAATTTATGAAATACAGAAAAGGGAGAAAGGAATACCCATGATTTCCACATCTAAAGACAAACACCATTAAGACATTCACGTTTCCTATCAGATTTATAGTTTTTAGACACTGAATTGAGGATATGGGAGAGAGGCCTAAAGCCTCCACTGACTTCCAATCACTGTAAGCTACAGATGTTGACCAAAGGAATTGATAGCAATTTGTTGTTGAATAGCAATTTAACCTAGATTTGTTTGAATCATGAATTATGGGGTTGTTTTTTTTGTTGTTGTTGTTGTTTTGCTTCATGTTATTGTTTTCCAAATTTTCCACAATGACTCTTAGGTTGACAGTCAGATTTGTTTATATTTTTACCAAATACTTTGGGGACTGAATTAATGAACGTATATTATTTAAATAATCGCTAGAATTTAGAAAATCAAAGAGGCAGCTGGGGCCTCTTTAGTATTTTTGAACCTTTTGAACTTTAGAAGCTAGGAAAGAAATTGTGAAGGCCTGAATTGACTGAAAACTGCTAACCAGTACATGAAAACAAGAGAATTTACTTCATCTTCCCCTACCTGCCAGAACTACCTCAATCTTGGTAACCAACACTATCATATAGTTTTTTAAAAGTCTATATCGAACCTTGTTTTCCAGATGTTTCTCTTACTAATAGTGTAACAGCAGCAAATACATGAGAGGCCTGCTGGTTACTCTGCCTATTTCTGGGAAGTATTCTAGATACTGTCCCCATTTGTGGGGTACCTTTTACATAGGTTGCCATGCTTCGTATGACGTGAACTCTATAATTGGACATGCCTGTTTGCTTTAGAGAAGTTCATTTGACTCAAAGACAACCCCATCCACAGCCCAGCCAACTACCCACTGTCCATCAGCACCTGCTGATAACGCTCAATCCGACCAGGCTGCCATATATCAGATAGTGATTGGTTTATCTAGTCAGATTTTCTCTCTCTCTCTCCCTCCCTCCCTCCCTCCCTCCCTGACTCTCTCTCTCTCTCTCTTTTTGTATTTCCGTGAGAGGGAGTTGATTAGTTGAGAGAAGCGTTAAAAGGAAAAACACAGAGAGAAACAGAGACCAGAAGAGTTTAGTCCTAAGCATGTATTGGGTCTCCAGTGCCACTGTGTGCTTATCTTCTGAGTTGCTGTAGGTCCTGAATGGTGGCAAAGTATAGTTGAGCAGCTACTAAAAGTTTTCTCAATTGATTCTGAAAGTTTTTCAATTATAACCATTAAGAGGGCATGCTCTTTCTGTTACCTACAACTAGAGAAAGAGCATAATGAACATATTGAAATTTGAAATATAATTTAAAATACTATCCTACAAATAATATTTATATAGCTTGCAGCATCTGCCATAGTTGTTGATATGAGTAGGTTGATGCTTTCTTTACTTCTTCAATGGGTATGGGGATGATATCTCCCCTACAGAATTTTAAATGCACTTAAATGACGCCTGTATAGTTAGAGTTAGAATTATCCTTCAAGATTAGGAATTCTTAATCTGGGATCCACAGTGGGCTTCTGAGGTTCTTAACAACATTGAATTTGCACACATTTTTTTTGTGTATACGTGAGCATATCTGTTTTTCTGCATAGTCCATAGTTTACATTAGCTCTTCAACAAGATAATGAGTGCAAAAGGGTTAAAAACACCACCACTTAATTTTACAGATAAAATATCACTCTGAGTAATTTGCCACAATCTAGCAATCTGTAACTGCTAGAGACTAGGTTTCTTACGTTCTTTCATTAAAACTTTAAAAATACAGTAATAAAAGAAGAAATGCTTTTACCATGTAAAGACAAACACCATTCAGACTTTTTATTTCTTACCAGAAATATATATTTGGGTTCAGAATCACAGTATGTATTTTGAAAATACATATTGATATATTGCTTTCTAATAGACTTGCACTAAATTCCACTCACATCAGCAGTCTAGAACAGTGAAGATTTTATTCACCAGAACAAGTTATTCTTTTTCAAAAAAGAAAACTATTTTGGCTGACTTGGTAGGAGCTCAGTATCGTCTCATTGTTTTAGTGTGCGTTTCTTTATTATTAGTGAAGTAAAAGATTTTATTTTTTTACTTCCATTGGAAATTTGTCTCATGTCCATCTTGTCCATTTACCTCAGGAATCCAGTTTTCTTAGCTGTCCATCCAATTCCCATTAAGAAATTCTGCCGCAGGAGGAAACTACAGGAGAAAGCTAGGTTTCTGTTTATCACCTGAGCTCGTTCCTATGTCCTCAGTAGATCTTTGCATTGGGATCATCTGAGAGATTTGTTAAAATGCAAGCACTTGGGTCCTATCCACTATCTACAGAATCCGAATATATAAGGTATGGGGTATGAGGAATTTGTACTTTTCACATGCAAACACTTTGTATTTCTTAAGAACAATAAAATTTGAGGACCACTTAAAGGACAGGTAGGCTGATATTAAATATGAAGAGTGTGGACCATTATGATTCTTACAGTCTATATCTTTATGAAACCTAGGTTATCTCTCTTCTGTGAGGTAGTTTTGCCCTTATAATCATAACCATAAAGTTTAATTTCTGCCTCAGAGTTAATAAACTTGGTATAAAATTGCAACTCTACCAGTGACCAGCTTTGTGAATATCCTTAATTTCTCTGAACCCCTCTTTATCTATAAGATTATAATCCTACCTCATGTGTTTATTTTGAAGGGTGAGCTAATCTATACAGTACAAGTATACTTTAAATGGTCATATAAATGTTGGATATACTTGCTTGTTCTAATTGTTTATGATAATTTTATCTGCCTCACTTCCTTTGTAATGCCAGAATGTCTGAAACAGCTTTGGGCACAATATCAGCACTTGATAATCATCTGCTGATTGATTACTATCTCGTTGTACTCAAAGATTGCTGTTATACAAGGCGGTGTTCTTTGCGGTCTGGGCTCTGACTAATAATAATGGATACTCCTTAAACAACTCGTGTGCAGACTGAAAGTCAGCCATGCTTCTATTAACCCTAAGACCATAATGAGTCATTCAGTTCATTTCCTTGAGTACCTACTATGTGCCAGGAACCATGGCAAACACTAAAAATACATTAGTGAGCATAATGGACACATCCCTTCCCTCCCAATCCCTCCTAGATGAAATGGGATATCGTAGAGCAATTAGGTATCGTATCTTTTAGCAATTCCTTGAAGAAATTCCATAAAACAGCATGTGGAAGACATCCCATCAGAGTGTTATCAAATGGACAATAAGAGAAATTTAAGAGACAAATGAAGAGAAGAGTGAAAGGTGGCTATCAGTCGGAAGGATGGAATGAGTAGGTTTTCTTTTTTGAATTATTCCCAGTCAAACCAGTATAGGATCTGGCAAGACAGTTGAGTGAGTTATGCAGTTAGAGCGCTCAGGCTCCACTGATGTCCTCAGGGAGCCACCTGCACATACTCATACTCTGCCTGGTCCCAGTCTAGTCCTTACAAAGACACTGGTCCTGGTCTGGCAGGATTCTGAAACCTCAAATGAATACAACTTTCCTCTGTTAAATCTCCAGTTACAGTCAATTGCTACCCATATTCACACTAATGAGGGCTATGTTAGGGACAAAAGAGTGTTAGAGAGCACCCAACAGAGAATAATAAGCCAGGGAAAGCTTTTTGGAGGAACCGAGGTCTCAGCTGAGACCTGACAAGATGAGTGGGAGTTAGCTTTCCAAAGAGAGGAGGAGTTAATTTTAGACAAGGGGATATCATTGGACTTCCCTAGGAACAGAAAGTATCGATACTTAAGTATGGCTAGAGTGCCAAAGAGGAGGTGAACACAAAGGAAACAGCAGTACCTAAGAGTGACCTTCACAAAGGTACAAGACAATATTGAGAAATGAGTGTGTGTGTGTGTGTGTGTGTGTGAAACCGAAGAATTAGGTTTGCTGTAGCAGGAATGCAACCAAAAGGAAGATACAACGTTTAGCTAAATGCCTCCTGATTGATTGCCTTGGAGAATCCAACAGAACGACATGCCCTCCAGTCCCTGGGACTTTGCTGAGTCTGTGGAACTGCCCAGTGACTCTCTTCCCCAGGTCTCAATGGTCCAGAGTACATACTCAAAAACCCCCTGAAACCGTGGTGTCCTTGACCCCAGAGGGGCACACAAGGCAAAGCGCCAGCATTTTTTTTCTTACCATAAATTATGGATAAGACTTCCTATTGGGCAGTGTTGTGAGGATTAAAGGAAACGAGGTTTGCAAAGCCGCTAGCTCGGCTCTTGGCACATATAGATATTAAACAAGGGTGACCCCCTACACCATCCCCTAGGGAATAGGGATGTTCCTCAGTTTTTTTATTAATAAAATAATATTTTTAAAGTCTGTATAGATGTTCACTGGTTAAATAAATTTATTGAGAACTTTTTACAAAATTATTATGAACAAATAAGTGTATTAATGCAAATGTAAAAATAGAATGAATTCCATTTATCCATCACCTAGCTTCACAATTATCAACCAAATTCAATCTCGTTACATCTACACCCCCACCTATTCTCCCATCTTTTACTTTGAGGCTAACTCGGAAATCATATTATTTCATCTGCAAGTATTTCTGTATATACCTCTAAAAATAAGGACCCCCCAAAAAAATCACAATACCATGATAACACCTTAAAATATTAACCAGAATTCTTTAACATCAAATAGCCAGTCAACTTCAAATAGCCAAAAGTCACATAAATATATTTTTAATAGTTTGATTCAGGATCCAAATATATATTTTAAAAGAATAGGGCTTCCCTGGTGGTGCAGTGGTTGAGAGTCCGCCTGCCGATGCAGGGGACACGGGTTCGTGCCCCGGTCCAGGAAGATTCCACATGCCGCGGAGCGGCTGGGCCCGTGAGCCATGGCTGCTGAGCCTGCGCGTTCGGAGCCTGTGCTCCGCAATGGGAGAGGCCACAACAGTGAGAGGTCCGTGTACCGCAAAAGAAAAAAAGAATAAATAAAAATTTTGGCACTAGCTATATATTGAGACTGCCACAAATTCTGTTTCTTATATATTGGATTTTCCTAAAGTGCGCTAATAATATTTGTACCAGAATGAAGTTATGTGTTCAGTCATTTGGGCAGCACTATTAAGTGCCTTTCCTTTGGTAATTCAATACCATTTTTTTCGTAACCCATCTCTGGCACTAAATAATGGTATGACTTTGGGCCATTCACTGAACCTATCCAAGTCTCAGTTTCCATAATTTTAAAAAGAAAGTGTTGAACTAGAATTGATTATTCAACATGCTTTTATTTCAAGCCTACCATGTGGAAGGCAGGACAGCCCAGGGTGAAGAGAGTTCTGATATCCAGCAAATCTGCACTGGAGCCCTGACACAGGCTACATGAGCTGGGATAAATTTAACCTCTCTTTGCCTCAGTTTCTAAATCTGTGAAATACAGATGATAGTTACCCAAATCCATAATGGTGGGGTAGGGGGAGGGGTGGATAAAATGAGAAAATATGGGTACAGTGCTTGGCACATAATAATCCCACAATAAATAGTAAGTGTAGTTAGACTCTCAAGTGTTTGGGGCAGGGTTGAGGGGTTAAGGCTGGAAGGAAAGGCAATGGTTAGAGCCACATTGTCTAATACAGTACCGACTGGCTATGCATCGCTATGGAGCACTTGAAAAGTGACTAGTTCAAGTTGAGATGTGTTGTAAGTAAAATCCACTCCGGGATTCTAAGATGTACTGTGAACAAACAAATACTAATAACTTTTAATATTTAAAATATATTGAAATTATATGTTGGATATATTGGGTTAAATAAAATGTTATTAAGATTAGTTCCATCCTTTATTTTTTACTTTTATGAAAGTGGCTAATAGAAAAATTTAAATGACATACATGTGGCTTGCATTATAAATATCTATTTATTTATGGAATATGTATGATTTATTTATAGATATCTGTTGGACAGAATGGGGCTAGATCGACTGCCCCTCTCCCTTAACCTCCACAACTTGTTGATTCTGTTTCCTCACTAGCTCGCACATTTGTCTTCTTCTCCATCTCCACCACTGGCTTAGAGTATTACAAACCCATTTACTTTATTTTATGTTTTGCATTTTTAATCGAGATATAATTGGCATACAACACTGTGTTGGTTTAAGGGGCACAACAAGTTGATTTGATATATTTATATACTGCAATATGATTACCACCGGAGCATTAGCTAACACCTCTATCATGTCACAAAGTTATTTCTTTCAGTGCTTAATGGCCCCTCTCCAGTCTATACTGCTCCTTCTTAAATCTTTCACAGTCTCCCCTTGGCCTTCAAAGACATTGGAAGTTCCTCATCACAGCATAAAATTCCCTTCATGATCTGACCCCAACTCTTTAAACTCTCTCCCTACCCTCCCCACCACCACCTCTTTGCAGGTACTTCTCCTGCCTCAAGCAAAACCCCTCACCGTCATCCCAGCATAATTGTGAAGAGTTAGAGAGCAGGCTTTGAATCCCAGCTCTGCAATTTACTGACAAACTTTGAAAAAGTAACTAGACCTCTCTGAGCCTCATGATTCTTCTCTCTAAAAAAAAAAATAATAATAGACTTGAACTAAATGAATAGACTTGCCTTTCAGAATTTTTATGAGGATTTCATGAGAATGCATAGATGGTGCCAGGTACATAGCAAGCCCTCAATGAACGTTACTGCTGAACATTTTCTCCTGGAGAAGTATTCCTTGCCACCCCGCCTCCACACATACTAGTGTCTCCCTGGGGTTTCCACAGTACTCTGTACACTCCTCACCCCCAACTTTTCTCTCAGTGTTTTAGCTGTTCACCATTCTTGCCTCTAGATCAGTGGTCCTCAAAGCTTCATCTTAGAAGCAGCAGTGCTAGCATCCCCTGGGAAGTTGTTAGAAATGCAAATTCCTGGAGCCCACCCCAGAACTACCCCGACTCAGAAACTCTGGGGCTAGGGCCCAGAAATCTGTTTTAACAGGCCCTCAAGGTGAGTCTGATATTTATACATTTGAAAAACACTGCTACACTGGGTATGTATGCCTAAGACCACATCCAATTCATCTTACATTGCCACCCAGTCCAGTGACTATTTGTCAAATGAAAAAATGGATGAATGAATCCTGATGACAGGGTGAAGCCATCGAAGGATAGCCAGCAGGGGAATGTCATGGTCTGATTGCCTTTTAGAAAGTTACTTTTGTAGGCTGTGCAGAATACAGATTATAGGCAGAAGTAACCAGAGGCAATTGAATTTGCTTATAGGAAAATTATGATTTGAAAATCTAGATTTATTATTCAGGCAGAAAAAATAATTATTTACAAAAAGAGTGCCTTGTTTTTCAAAATATTCCTTTCAAAATAATTTTAAAATGCATTATTATATCATTCTATTTATATGTAGTCTTTTATACATTTGTTGGGAAAAGTAGGTATATCTATATGTTGAATTTGTCAATAAATACATTCTCCCACAAATTATGATTTCATTAAAAAAAATAGTTCCAAATATCTTACACAGATTTAGTATTTGTGGGTTTTCAAAGTATGTAGCACAATCCTCTGCTTGGATTATGAAAGCAAAATTCTATAGCAAGTGAGTATATTTAAAAATTAAAATGTTATTTAAATTTCAGTATTAACATAGAAATAAGAATAGTTTCATGTTTGTTTGACCATATATTAGTATAGAGATTATGTATTATTTATCTTATTTTGCATGGAAATGCAGTAAGCAATCATCTAGAAATATTTCAACTAGAGGCTATTAAATGCCCAAATTAAAAGAAAAACACATTGATATTAATGTACAGAATAAAGAGTAAGCAAACCAAAGACGTGTGACCCTCCAGCAAATTATAAGGCTGCAAAAGCCCCAAGGTTGCTCCCTGTCATAATACCACATTCCTTCAGCAGATTCTCACCTCAATAATTGGGCAGGAATTCATCCAACTTAAATATGGGCACAGTATCTGGACTTTCAACTCAGGTAAAGCTTTCATGGTTTCTCTTGACCTCTAAATCATCTTCTCTACAAGTGAGGGCTTTTTGTTATTTCCATTTTGATTCCTCTGCCTGGAGGACACTGTTAGTTGCCCACCCCACAGCAGCCCCCTCTCTTCTTTCTTCTTTGCTAAAAGAACTAATTTTTATTGTATTAAGGCAGTAGGTGCCTATCTCTGAGAGCAAAGTTCCCATGTTCGAAGCCTATCATGGTAAACTGCTTTTCCCTTTGCCTGTGGTAGTTCAGGAAGTGAGCACGTGACGAAGTGGAGGTCACTGAGACATCATGGAACATCTGATGGGGGCTTCTAGGAAAGATTTTTTATCCTCTAATGAAAGACAGAGAGCTGTGGGAAGAAGGTCTCCTTTACACTCATTCTTTTACTTCTTCCCTTAAAAAGCGTTGTGTCAGCTATCATGAAACCACAAGGCTATACAGGTCTTAAAAAATAAATGGGGTGTTGTTTAAGGGTACACATTTACAGCTAATAGTAAATAAGTCCTAGAGATCTAATGTGCAGGATAGTGAATATAGAATCATATTGTATTATAATTGTCATACTTGAAAAGAGACCAGATATTAATTATTCCAGCTACACACACAGAACTGGTAATTATCTAACATGATAGAGGTGCTAATTATCACTACAATGGCAATCACATTACAGTATGTAAATGTATCAAATCAACACGTATACACCTTAAATGTACACACGGTTAAATGTCAAATATATTTCAAGAAAAATAATAGTAAAATAAATTTTAAAAGGAAAGAATGAGGATAAGAGGAGACTAAGGATCATGAGGGAGGGAGGAATGAATAGGGACAAGGAGTGGGAAATACTAAAGAGCAAAGGGAGGATGAGAATGATGGGCAGAGAGAGAAGGGACTTGCTGAGCAAAGGGTAGGAGGGGCTAAGAATGACGCGGGGATGGGGAGAGTGGGAGTGGGGTTCTGAAGGTCTCAGAACCCTGGAGTCTGGGTTTCTTATGGCCCTCTTAGGCCTAAGAGACAACCCATTTTTATAGTTGGAAGAAGTGAGTTCTTGGTAAAGCTGTAAATTTAGTCCATTCAGCCAGTTGGTCGCGGTGTACTCTGTGCTAACTTTCTTCTCTTCTGGCCTGTAGTGGAGGGCTCCATCTGTACCCCGGCCAATTAAAAGACTTGGTAAAGTTGGTGAATTGGTTATTCAGAGAAAATGAATAATTGTAAAGTGTTGACTAAACAAGATGACTTTTTAAAAGATTCAAAAGGAAAAAGAATAAACTGAAAAATTCCGATGTGAAATGCTAACATATTTATTATATTCACAAGACTGTATTTTAAAAGATTAATAGTGAGGTCCAGCACATTTTCAATTGCTCATTGGCTTTTAAAATGTTTATTCGCATGAACTGCCTGTTTATATACTTTGTCACTTTTTTCATTGGTTTTTCTGTCTCTTTTATGTTCGTATGTGTTTATATATTGTATTGAATAGATATCAGTCCTTTGCCTGTGATATATGTTGCAGATATTTTCTCCTGTTCTGTTTCTTGGCATTTAAGCCTTAAATTCATTTGAGGTTTATTTTGGTGTCTCCTGCAAGACTGGAATCTAATGGGATTTTCTATCTAGAAGTTAAACAATTTTCACAACACTATTTGTTGAATAATTCCTCTGTTCCCCATTCATCTGCGAGGTCTCCTTCTTAAGTCTCATATGTGGTAAGATCCATTTCAGGACCATCTATTGTGTTCTAGCCAATTACTCTGTAAATTCTTGCACAGGAGTTTAACTGTTGCTGTGTAATTTTATGTTTATACTTTTCAAAATTTCTTAGCCGTTCTCATATTTTTACTATCATGGCAGCTGAGATTTGGAATCATTTGGTCAAGTAAAAATATAAGTATTGGCACTTAGGAACTTGGTTGTGGTAGATGGAGAGCAGGTGGTGTGGGTTTATGTACTGCATTAATCCTTGCTACAAATATGTACTATGCCAGCCTCTCCCATCAGCAATACTTTCATTGTGTACTTTGAAGTCCTTCCCACCCCGTGGGTCTCCAAGCAAAGCAAGCCTAGCCAACACTATCTAGCAGTCATTCATCGTCTTTTGTTTGTCAGACTCATTACCAACAACCATGTGAAAAAGCCCAGGCTATTGGAGCTCACCCCTGTGTTCTCTTCAGGTTGTTTCGCAGAACCTTCTCATATGTGTCATCCTCTTCTACACTGTGTACTACGTGGCTCTGGGCAGGTACTGGGTGATGCTCAAGTAAGTAGCACATCGCCTTCAAGCAATTCAAAAGTTCAGATACAATATGAAAGGAGTTCATACTGAATACTCAACATGTCTTTATAGAATAAATGATGCAAAATTTTTTAATGGTATATTTTCTTAATTTTTTTTAAAGTAAAATAAGCAAATGTGTCACCTTTGAAAATGGTAAAAGTAACAATCATGAAATGGAGTGAGTAGAACCAGGCAGGATTGTTCCTCTTACCTCTGGAGGATGATCATAGAAAGAAAGTGAAGCTATTACTCCCTGGGCTGATGTTGAATCAGAGGACGTTTGAACCAGAAGGGAATTTAGAGATAATCTACATCCAATTTAAATATGTTCTGATATATATTGGAAATAGCTTTGGACTGCGAGTCAAGAGATCTGCATTCCGGCCCACGTTCTCACTAATTTCCTGGATTATCGTGACTAAGCCAGAGAGCTTCTCTTACTTCAGTTATCTTCATTTGTCAAATGGAGGTAATAATCCAAAAGAGGGTTATCATGAGGACAAAGTAATACATGTATTTCTAAAGATACTTTTATGTAAGTGTGAGGCATGTTTACAGGTAATTTTTCTTGTCTTGCTATGGTTGAATTTTATTTTACAAATTTAGCTTGCCAATATGTTGATTTCCTTGAAATACATTATGTGTAGCTTCAAAGAGTTGCCTAGAAGTCGATTGTTTATACAATTGAATTTTATTGTGTAAGCAGGGAATTGGGGCCTTTCAATTTCAATGTGCAAATTAGGGCCGGGAAATGATGATACTGACTTTCGCAATGGGAATAATGTTATGAAGCTTGCTTGCAGGCAAACCCACTGAGGAGGAGTCTGGTTTTCACCCACAGTTTCAGCTATTGCCTGGGACTGGAGATGGCGAAGACAGTAACCGGAGCAGGGAGGAGCTGAGAATATTCAGGGTTCTCTGAACATGGGATTTCAAGGGTTTGTAGTTAATGGGAATCAGAGGTGAGAAATTTGAAGTAATCGGGCCTTAAAGCTCCAGGAGGCAGCTGACTGACCAGCTGCACGCAACTACAAACTCAGGCAAGGTATGAGATATGTAGTTTACAGATTCAGATTTAATTTTCATTTTCCTCTATTCTTAAATCGTTTTATTTATTTTTTTATTGAAGTATATAAAGTTGATTCACAATGTTGCGTTAGCTTCTTGTGTACCGCAAAGTGATTCAGATGTATCTATTTTTTTCAAATACTTTTCCAATATAGGTTATTACAAGATATTGAATATAGTTCCCTGTGCTATACAGTAGTAGGTCCTTGTTGTTTATTTTGTATATAGTGTGTGTATCTGCTAATCCCAAGCTCCTAATTTATCCCTCCCCCACACTTTCCCCTTTGGTAACTATAAATTTGTTTTCTATGTCTGTGTAGACTCAGATTTTAGAACAGGAAGGGATCTCAGAGATCAATTGCTTCAAGTTATAGATAAGAAACTGAAGCCCAGAGAGGTTAAGCAAACTGCCCAAGTTCATAGTTAACAGCACTGTCAGGACTAGAACCCGGGTCCTGTTGCTTCCCAGTCTATGCCCTCATCACAGTATTAGTTTTTTACCTCCCACATTTGATAGAAAGTCCCTCCAAGATTACAGCTGAGACCTCAAATACAATGAAGTCCACTTGGAGAACAAAGTAGACTTAATTGGACAAAGAAGACAATGTGGATAAAGAGGTCATTTGGCTGCCATTCAGGTCGGCCAGTTTTCAAATGTGCCACAAAGTGATTAAAGTTGATGACTTACCCTTGTGTGGGAAGACTCGACGTGCAAAACCTTGACGTGCAAAGTTATGGACTGCGTCCTCCAGAGTAAACTATGTTCATTTGTAACATCTTCAGGGTGTATGTGTTGGATGTCCTGGCACCGTCTGACTTCAAAACAAATCCCTCATGGCTCAACACAAATTATAAAGGTAATTGGTTTTAGTTTTCCATCTTTGTTAGTTAGTGAACTAAATGCCTCCAAAAATCAAAATAGTTTTTGTTTTATAAAAATTTTAAAAATATCAGGCCTTCTTCTCAGCCATCTGTGTCCTATATCTGACTCCAAACATGTGGAAACGTGCCATCAAGATGTTTTAAGTGACTATTCCTAAAAGATGGGACAAGATGAAACAAGTGGATAGTTTTACTATATGAATTTTTATTTGGTGATATTATGGGTAAATTTTTGGTGCATTAAGTATTTTTCAAAGGAAAGGAGGAAGAATGGCTTAATATACTGATGTAGAAAGATATTTGTGAGATATGAAATGGAAAATGAAGACTACAAGACAGTTTGTATAGTGTAATTATTCATTTTTGTAGAGTAGAGTAAAACACATCATGTCAGTGGTAAGAAATCTGGAGAATTATGCAACAAACTGTTATCTCCCAGCTGGAATGACAGAGGACTTTCATTTTCTGCTTTGTATATTTCTGCTTCGTTTGATTTTTTTTCCTTCCCCAAAATAGTATAAAACTTGTTGCAAAGGAAAAATAAGAAAGAATATACTAGGAAAAAATTAACCTCTTTTAAATTTACCATTTTTGTTGAAGAAATAATTATTCTTAACATTCCGTTAAATTTCTTCCCACCTTTTTAAAAATGAATTGTGGATTCTTCAAACCGTGCAATTCTTTGGAAAAGCACTGGGCATCATTTTTTGGAACAAATATACAAATACACAAAAATTGGGCTTCCCTGGTGGCGCAGTGGTTGGGAGTCCGCCTGCCGATGCAGGGAACACGGGTTCGTGCCCCAGTCCGGGAAGATCCCACATGCCGCAGAGCGGCTGGGCCCGTGAGCCATGGCCGCTGAGCCTGCGCGTCCGGAGCCTGAGCTCCGCAACGGGAGAGGCCACAACAGTGAGAGGCCCGCGTACCACAAAAACAAACAAACAAACAAATATACAAAAATTGCCTGAAGCCAAATGTGACTTGTATAGGAAACTTGGTCAGCTAAAACTACTGAATTTAAATAAAAAGCTTCAGAACAGCCTCCTCAAATGGGTAACCTTGTTTTGTGCCAGTATTGATTCAATTTGGGATAGAGGAAGAGTATGTTAGGACAAGAAACTTTCATTCTAATGAGATACAAGAGTTCTAACATTCTATCTTAAATTTCTCTTCATGCATTTCCCTATTGAAGACTGAATTAACTTTTTTCTTTCAAGCCTATTCACAAATGATAAAGAAATAGTCACAGGAAAGAGTTAAGTATGGGTTGTGTGTGTGTTTGGGGTAGGGGGACAGATTTAAAATCCAACTGTTATTTAACTCTTGCCTTTGAGTCAGTCAATGAAAGATAGGACAATGACACAGGCTTATTGGAGAAAGCTGTGTTTTGACATAGCGGAGATTAGTGAAGATCCTCAGGATGCCTGGCGCAGTTTATGTTGTTCTTTCCTCTCTCAAAACAACTAACATTTGTACAAAGATATCAATAAACCCTTAGCCTATTAGATCTTTAGTTTTGGGCTTGAAGAGATAAGTGCCATAACTCTTCAAAGTTATTACTTTGAGAATCCAGACTTGTTTAATCTTGGAGATAAAATGTAAGAGTAATCTCAAAGCCTTGGGCATGTATTGAGGGTCAGGGCTCTTGTCTGTTTCAACAATTTTGTTACCCAGGAGATCAGGCTTAGCAAGGACACTGGAAAGTATGAGTCCAGTTAAGACATTTGACTACTAATATCTTTCCCGTGCATTACAGAGAATAGATTAAAAACTGCTTTCATCTTAAAATAAAATCCTCTCAACAATTTTTTGAGGTAGATGAGATAGTACTCCATTTCCCAATTTATAGAGGAAGAATCAGACTAACCCAAAGGTTAAAATCCTGCTCAAGGTCATATCACTCTTAAGCTGTAAGGTGAGACTAGAACACTGGTATCCTGACTTCAAATTTTGGACTACGTCCTTTAAATCATGCTGTCTCTCATATCATAGACAAAGCATAATGCTTCTCTATCAATATGTGCAAATACAGCTTGTTCAAGACTTGTTCGCTATCTCTAAGCAGCTGCAAGTTAACCAATAAAATCTGTAAATACTGGTAAAAGAGGCATCTCTATTTCCCTATAATAACATGGAAGCTCTGTGAACCACTGGTGGAAGCAGGAGTGGAAATGTGAGGGGAAGAGCTGGTGTCGATATGATACTGCCGTATAATTCCTTCCACAGCCTTGATTTTAGAGGGTGGACATACTGAAATTGTATTGCCATACGGTAGAAAAGGAGCTAGTATGAGTTCTCCATTCAACTTTTGAAACCTGTTGAGTTGAATTAAATAGAATTGAAGAGGAATAAGTGTGAGGTCTCTTAAAAGGCTGGCACCTGAGACTTGCTTACTTGCTTCATGTCTTACTCACCCACTAGGCAATTGCTGGCATGCCATTAATAAATTACTTATGCACAATAAAACATAATGTGACTGTTTTACTTTTTGCTTTGAAAAATATGGAGTTTGCCTGCCTAGACTGATCAATTCCTAAATTATATGAACATACCAATCATTTGCTGTGTTTTAAAAGGAAAGAAAGGTAATTTTTATGGAAAGTGATATCATTGTAAAGGGACCTTGGTGGGATATCGCATATATTTGTCATTTTAAAGTTTGATGGATCTCATCTTTGGAACCACCATAGTCTTAGAGATCCATATCAAAGTACATGACTCTTCACGTGTTCAAGGCTCTTAGAGATCTGTGGCACTGACCTGTAAATAACTAACTCTTTATACATGTTCAGGGACAGCACTGTGAAACAACTGGTAGATTTAGAAGGGTACCTCCATTCACATGAGTCATTTATGAGACGTTCTTTCATCCATGGTTATCCGTTATGTTTCCCAGATGACTATCTGAACATACTACTTTATTACAAAGACACAAAGGAACTCATTTCCAAGTTAGGCAATAACTGGTACCAAAGAAACGTTATTGTTCAATAAACTCTTTAACATTTTTTTCTGAAAACCCAGAGCTGAATTTTTCATTAGTTTTTAATATATCTTCAAATGAGATTTGCAATCTAGTTACAGATCGGTGTGCATTGATTACGTTGTAACTTTTACCTTCTAAAATGCTAAGTATAAAGAATATAAAACAGAAATTATGTACTGTTATTTTTCTATAAGTTCAACAATTATTCAGAGATGGAATATTTTAAAAGTTCTTATTCAAATATGAGGAGTGTTAAGAGATGGAACATTAAAAATTTCTTACGAAAATATTTTCGCAGAATAGGTTGTAGTGGTTCTGTTATTAATTGTATTCAGAATTATTAGTTGCTCTAATCCCAAATAATTCTATTCTCCTTTTGTTGCACTTCTTTTAATCTCATCAGAGGTCACCTACTTTGCGGATTGCTTTTTGTTCTGGTGGTAGAAGAATGGGTTTGGGATTATGGTATTTCAGTAACTATTCTTCATGTTGCCATCACTTCAACTGGTAAGCAAAATAAAATAAAGGAAACAAAATGTACTCAATCTGGATGTTGTACCTAAATCGATTCATAAGAGTAGAAGTTTGTTGTATGCATAGTGTCCTCTGATGGCTAAATAATAAAAACGAAAGATGAAAGTTCTTCACCTACTCCCCTCACTCCTTCTCCCCCACCAAGTTCTTCTACCATTTCCTCAGAGAGGTTTTAATTAGCTACATCTTCCAACTCAAAAGTGTACTGAAATGTAGCAGTTTACTATTCTCCTTTCTCATTCAACTCATCATCAGTTGTACAGGGTTTGCCTCTTTTAGAATACTTTCCCTCCAGATCCTTTCTTGAGCAGAAATTGGCCAAAGGCTGGGACCTGGGACCTGAGGAAACGTGTATTTACAGGCTTGCAAACTTCCCAACAACTATTTTAACAAGAATATCAGGTTCTAAGACTAAAGCGTTTTTGTTTCTACTTGCGATCTTTGAAGTCAGAATAAGATGGATTCAAATTGCAGTCCTAACTTTTTATCAGGTGTGTAGTCTAAGGCAAGGCACAGCATCCCTTCCATTAGTTACCTCCTCTACAAACTGAGGCATACCTAGTGAAGTTTCAGTGAGAGTGAGAAAGTGTCTGACACGGTGTCTAGCCTGTAAAAATTACTGACTAACAGGTAGTTTCATCCATTCCTTCATCCATTTATTCAAAATTTACCCTTCTATTGTAACTTTTTCCCTCTTACTGAATTCCATTATTAAAAAAAATACTAGTCAAACTATAGGTGGTAATCAAGCACAAGTTATAATTCAAAGTTATTACTTATTAACTACTTAAATATCACTCATATTTTCAGTGCCTTGATCTATTGATGGGTATAATCAGTCTCCAACTTAAGAACACACGGTTTTCAAATGAATTGCCACGTCTCAACATCAATGCTATTAGAAAATGCTGGTGTATCAATCTCCTAGCATCAATTTCCTCAGATGCAAACACTTATAGTAGCTTGGAGAACCATTTAACCCCATCTCAAATTCTCTGTTTTACTTTGGGGCTTAAGTATTCCTGGAAGACAGCCATGGGATATTTGCAAAACGGTTTGGGAGCCTACTATGACTCAGTCTTCAAAGTCAAGATAGGCAGTAGGTTTTCTGGATCCAGAAAAGTTACAAGTTGATTGTCTAACACCTGGCACATAGAAAACGCTTAACAAATATTGCTCAATAGATCTGATATCAGAGTGAAGTCGCTGAGAGCTCCAAAGAGAGCCAGGCACTGAGGATTCAGGGGGGTGTTAGGATTATTCCTGCTGCATATTACTTCAAGTCGACTTTGTGAGCTGATCTGAGAACCTGACAATTCATGACCTCATTCCTAGGAGACGAGTTTCAAATACCTGACTTAACAAATGACCTTTCTAGACAATGACTTAGGTACAACTTTGGAGCTACTTGATTTCACGAATATGGGTAAGATTTCTCTTTGTTATGGAGATATGATTTGACCAAACTTAAGTATTTCTTCGTGAGTAAAACAATAATATATATTTTGAAAATGAACAAGACCTTTTTTTTTTTTCTGTTGCAGTTATGTTGGAATCCCCTTTGACATCACATTGATGTGATGTATATATATTATATATATATATATGAGATCCATGTGTTATATATATATATGATACTTATATAATATAAATATATATTTATATATAATATATTATATAATATATTATATATTTATTATATATATAATATAAATATATATTTATATATAAACTGGGGGCATAAAAATATTTTTATGTGGGTCAGATAATTGGGCCAGAAGACTACTCAAGGGTTTTATCATTCTAAAATTGTAGGGAATAAAACACTGGATATATATTTGCGACATATTCTTTTGGTTCTCTTTCTACATGAATAGTATTACTGTCTTTATCGTAGTACAAGAAGAAGGGAAACTATTTTATCTCATTAATTCTTTTCTGTCCACCAGTTGAACAACTGAATTCATCAATCACATATGTAGTAAGAAAATTAAACAAGTGAAAGTAGGCTTTTCTAAAGCTTTTTCTTTAGATTAAGCCAGACACTGACCACAAAATATTTTTAGATTTCCTCTTTTCAGTAAACTTGGCAGTAGGTTTTATCTAATTATTGTCATGCTTAGTAATGGAAATGCAGCACTTTACCACATTCTTTTCCTAAAGTCGAGTTATCTGTTTTTAGTACCAGTATTATTTATATTACTTACTAGCAGCCTTCACTCGAGTTTAATTCTCCACTTACCTTGCATATCCATAATTCTCCAATATTGTTTAGTGTGTACAGAAAACACTTGTGAACGTAGATGTTTTATTTTGCATAAGGCTTCCCAAGATGTTGATTTTTAATAAATCAGAAAAATGATACTAAAGAGATGCTTTATGAACCCAAGTGGAAATCATCTTTTCTCTATGAAAACAAGAACTTCTCTCTTTTGGGTTTTATTTACAATACCACAAAATTTATTGAGGCCTAGCCAACTAAGTCACATATCAAATGCAACCCTGATGACAAGGCGAGTCAACTTTGGCATAATGAAATAGCTAATAGAATTTGCTAAAATAGTTGGGTAACAATTTCAGTTTCAATAATCAAGTTTGGATTCCTCAGGCGACAGTTGCCAAATGATATCTGAGGTAGCCGCCTTTGATGTTTTTTTGAGTTAACAATTTAAAAATAAGAGAATAGTGGCTAAACATCTTGGAAATTCTATCTTGTGGTCTCACATTGGATGTGCGTCTTTGTATGAGGAAGTGGTCCTGTCAGGCCTGATTCACTAAGGGCTCTTACCTCAGGGACTTTTATCTTTCATGGGAGTTATGCAGTTACTACCATGCAAGGAGCAACAGATTTATGGAAGCCCTGTAAGGCCTGACTAATATTTTAAAACAAACAAGAATCACTGGGCCAATGAAATCAGAGCTAAAGGCATTTTTATAAAACCAAATAGCTCAGGTAGGTGGAATTCTTGTTTTCAAAATCTTTTCGATACTCAAAAATATTTTCCACATAAGTAAGCATGTTTTCCTTTTATAATTAGAGGGGGAAAATACCTTATAAAGAGTATTTTAAAATAACAACACAAACAAATGGCAGGTCTCAGGAGCTAAAAGAATTGAAAATTGTAAATTCCTTGGCCTGTGCTTTGACTCCCTGCCTTTGAATTTCTGAGTTTTAAGAGCTCCTTACTATTAATTTGAGAGAACCATGCACCTATTCCCGAAGGAAGTTTTGAATTTCAATAATTTACCAGCACAGAATATATACCTACTCTACTTTAGCTGAATCTATAAACTCCTCTATTTCAAATGCTATGTCAGTTTCAGGAACATTATTTTAGTCATGACGATTGTTCTTATTCATAATCTCACCAATGAATTATTCATTATTAGTAGTTAACCAAAACTTCCCTTTCATTACTTGCAGGATTTGGCTTAATTTCAATGATAATGTGGAGACCAGATTTTAGCATACTGTTTGTTCAAAGATAATCTTATCTATCCAGATCTGGATGATTTTTAACAGAATAGCTGATTCTGTCTATGTTATTACATACATTGTATCCAGGCTCCGGACGCGCAGGCTCAGCGGCCATGGCTCACGGGCCCAGCTGCTCCGCGGCATGTGGGATCCTCCCGGACCGGGGCACGAACCCGTGTCCCCTGCATCGGCAGGTGGACTCCCAACCACTGCGCCACCAGGGAAGCCCCCAGGTAACCTTTTAAAATCTACTTTGTGTTGATCAGTTACTGGTTAGATAATTTAAGCTTCTCGTGCACATGTAAGTATGAAAATAATGGTGCTGTCTCCCTTGCTTCTGCCTCACATTTACTTATTCACACAGACATTTGTTTTCCATCCATTATTCCCATTCTTCCTGTAAATTTCCTTCAAAATGTTTGGTTATAGAAGTATCAAAATCTGTAACATTTAAATCAGCCAAGGGACCGTAAATCTCAATTACCAGTAACGATTTTTTTCGTCTTTAAAGGAAGGCAGGATAGGGTAGCTAGGAAATGGTCAGCATTATGATATTTCATTCCCCAATTAAAACACCATCGACAAGCGCAAAGAAGAGTGTCTTGTTAGTGATACAAAAAACTGAATCTTGCTCTGTGAAAAATGCAAGTATCGAACAAACCACAAATACACTGATGAAAAAGACTGCCCCATATTAGCTCACACTTGGAAGAAATTTACAGAAACATTAAAACTGCCTAAGTAAATTTGATAATTAAAAAAGATTTGGTTGATTAAGCACTTTTTAATATAATGAGAATTAAGTTACACTAGTAAATTAGAATAAGAATGTCTCCAGGGCTTCCCTGGTGGTGCAGTGGTTGAGAGTCCGCCTGCCGATGCAGGGGACACAGGTTCGTGCCCCGGTCCGGGAGGATCCCACATGCCACGGAGCGGCTGGGCCCATGAGCCATGGCCGCTGAGGCTGCGCGTTCGGAGCCTGTGCTCCGCAACGGGAGAGGCCACAGCAGTGAGAGGCCCGCGTATCGCAAAAAAAATAAAAAAGAATGTCTCCAGATTCAGAGGACCTTAATATCTTGTCATTCTGTAGTATAGCTTAATTAGCATGTTTATTTCTAGGATTAGGAATCCATCTGCTCAGGTAATTACTATTATATTAATCTTTCTCTTTCTTTTTTCTCCTGATCACAAGAATAATCTGTGGTTTTCTTCTTTTACTCATTAAAATGATTCTCATTATCTATTTGACAACACCACTTAACACACAAAAATTAAAAATACAATTAGGATGCGTATTTTAGTTAAAAAGACTATGCATCTGACATATCAACTAAATATTCACTTTAGTTTTTATTGCTTTATACTATATATGAATTTCTCAAAGGTCAAGAGTCATGCTCATTTACTTCTTCAGTGTTCCACATAGAATCATAAGTTGGTAGAATCCTATCTTATATTTTGATGCATATTTTTCAGGCAAGACTGATACTATTTTCATATTTTAAATGCAATATTTTCTTATAACATTTTCATGAATATGCTCTAAAGTTATTATACCACGGTGATAGCTTATAATTAATTCACATATTGTAAATAATGTTTTACTTAAAATAATTATTTCTTAAATGAATGAAACTATCTTTACTTTTGCTGATAGTGATCCCAAAATATATATGAGGACTAGATTCACATCTGCAGTCTAAAGATTAAACCCCTATCTAAAATTTTATGGGTTTTGTTCAACTGATTTACCTTAGTAGCTGAACTGATCAATTCAAAAGCTGTTTGGTATCACTGTAAAGCTGCAGAGATTATCCTATAGAAGTGAAAACACATATACTATATAATAGAGAGTTTTATAACAAACATCTTAAGGTAAAATAAGGGCACTTCCTAAAGTTGTTGCTTCATAAACTTTATATACCTGAATTGCCAGGTAAATAAATCTATAACAGAAGCATCCATAGATGCTTTTTGTAAAAATTATCAGAAAAGAGAGGAAATACAGTTTGGTTCATATGAAGATAACGTATTCCTCTATAGATTTCCACTGCAGAAAAAGGTCTCATAAAAGATGTAACATTTGGGAATATTCCACATTTTTAATAGAGGGCAATACAGTTATAACTTTTCCAAGTACTATGCCTTAACTTACATTAGCTCTTTCGTTTAGATTTTCCTTTATTCTATTTAAATGTTCCTGATAGTTTAGTAAAACTATCTCTAACCAAATCTTCTTTAAAAACAGAGATAATTACCATCTGACATTCTTCTTGGTGAAGAATATTCACCCTTCCCCATGTGCTCAATACTTCAAACAGGAAGGAAATATTATTCCAATAACTCTCTTAAATGACAACTGCACAAAATATCAGTTTATTAATCTAGCCGGTATTTTCAAAGCTGGTATCATATATGCTTGATTATCACAATAATATGTTTAAACATGTTGTTAATGGCTGTATATATCTCTATAATATAAATGCATTACAACTTATTTAACCATTTCCGTTTATTGATGCTTAAGTTTTGTATAATTTTTTCTCACATTAAGTAGGTAGACATTAGATAGCTCTTCAGATTCTCAGATAAAATGGATCACTAGAAGTGAAATTATTAGGCCATATGGTATCAATATCTTTTAATTATTGAAAAATATTTCCAAATTGCTGTCTACAATGTTCGACCCAAAGTATTCACCCAACAAAAGTATGAGAGTACCCATTTTACCATACCCTCCAACACTAAGAAGTATCATTTTTACACTGTTAATATGCATCTATTAAAATGATAATTTTGTAGCACATATCAACTCCTAGGCACTAGGAATGTTCAAGTGTAACATGGGTAAAGCATCACACCTAGTAGTTGTTCTATCTCTAACTAGCTGTTGTTGGGTAGATGTTGCTGGGTAGGGCATTAAAGGGTAAGGGATTTAAGCTATTTGAAAGCAGGGATATGGTTTTGTTCAATGCTATATATCCAGCTCCTAGAACAGTGTCTGAGTTGTATCAGACATATTAGATTCACAATCAAATGAGGAGGAAAAGCAAATACATTATTTTTCTTGCTTCAAAGCAGTTGGCTACACTCCTTCCAATTACTTGCACATTGGAAGACTCCCCTGGCACACCTGGAAAGGGATTGATTGTTGTACTGATCCAACCAGAGTCTTTAGTATCATAAGGAAAAGAGGAAGCATAGATTGCCCCTGGAGAAAGAGGATACCCAGTAACAAGGTAGTAAAATGTTAAACTGCATATAATTGGACACATTGTACCTTCATCATACTCATATTGAGAGCAGACTCAGCAAAAACATTTTCAACTCCCAAAGCACTGGTGAGTAATGCATATTTTACACAAGATTTTTAGGAGAGATAGAGGAGAGGGTTGCATTGCACTCACCACAGCACACTTATCTCCTTATCTCCTCACTAGACATCCTGGCTTTCTTCTCTAGCTGCTGCCGCCAGCCGGGTCTCTGTTCTCTTCCTCACTTTTTCTCCATACAGCCTCTAAAAATACCCTATATGTTCCCAGCGAATCAGATTCTGACCACAGCTAATATATACTAGTAATATAAACAAAATCCTTACATTGCCTGAGGGACACCCATTCTTTGTTCTCCCATTATGTCCCTTCAGGGTATCACCCTAACCTATCCCAAATGACTTTCCAAAAATATTTACCTCACAAAAGATATCTAGTCTCTTCTCAGAGCTAAATTTTGCCACTGGAATGGAAATAACTTTTTGTATGTTCTAGAGCATTTCTATCCAATAGAACTTTCTTCTGCAATGATGAATCTGTGCCGTCCTATACAGTAGCCACTAGCTATATGTGGCTATTGAGCTCTTGAAATGTGGCTACCATGATTGAGGAATTGAATTTTGTATCTGTGCTGTCCCATACAGTAGCCACTAGCTATATGTGGCTATTGAGCTCTTGAAATGTGGCTACCATGATTGAGGAATTGAATTTTAATTTAACGTTAATTAATTTAAATTTAAAACTAGCGGCTGGCTTCCCTGGTGGCGCAGTGGTTGAGAGTCCGCCTGCCGATGCAGGGGACACGGGTTCGTGCCCCGGTACGGGAGGATCCCACATGCCGCGGAGCGGCTGGGCTCGTGAGCCATGGCCGCTGAGCCTGCGCGTCCGGAGCCTGTTCTCCGCAACGGGAGAGGCCACAACAGCGAGAGGCCCGCGTACCGCAAAAAAAAAAAAAAAAAAAAAAAAAAAAACCAAACTAGCGGCTGCTGTATTGGACAATAGGGGAGGATCTCCTCATTTACCAGGGAAACATGGTACCACCTGCAGATATTATAATTCAGCCCATCAGGCTGAGTTCAAGGCTGAGTTACTTAGTGCAAAAAGATCCACCCTCAAGGAAAGGAAAAAGTGCATAGAAAACCCAGAGATTGTCATCCCAGCCATGAGGCATAAAAGCTGTGTGTACACTGTCTAGTAATGCACAGTGTGTTGGTGTCTTTATTTTTTTCACATAAAAAAATATAACTTCTATCTTAGACCTATGACTGAACCTGATTTATCTTCCCTTCATGAGTGTCTAGTATCAACAGATCTTAAATGTGAAAATGTGCTAGTCATGCTTTAAAAAAAAAAGAAAAGAAATTTTTAATCTTGAAACCTAGCCAAAATTTTGCTCATGGGACTCTGAGAGGGTACTCAGTAGTCGGATATGGGATTAGAATATTTAATTCAATATTCACTTATGAATATTGATACAAAAGTGGTACATATTAGCAAAAGAATCTATTCCACTTTTTATAAAATACAGCATGACCGAGTAGGCTTTATTTCAGGAATGCAAGGTTACTTCAAAAGTAGAAAAATTAATTACTATGTTACATAGTATATGGCATAATTACTATGCCATGTTAAAAACTGTAAGAAGAAAAATTGTATACATGATTATCTCCATCAATGCTGGGAAAAAATGCTCTTGAAAAAAGTCAACACCGTTTCCTGATAAAAATGCTTAAGATTATAATAACTGATACTTTCTTAACATGACAAAATATACATTCCTTAGTTCTAAAGCCAGTATCTTAATTAATGGCAAGACACTAAAGAAGAGGAACAAAGCAAAAGTTGGCCATTGTTTCCATTACCATCAACATTGTACTGGCAATGTCAACCAGGCAATTAGACAAAAGAAATCAGAGGCATAGGAACTGGAAAAGAAGAAAGAGAATTATCTCTATTTGCAGACGTTATGATCTTATACTTGGAAAACCCTAGAGAATCAATGATAAAACTCAAACAATCAAAGTATTGTAGCAGGCCTTAAAACTAACATGTAGAAATCAATAGCAGTTAGTTACAAAGTGATAACAGAGAACACAATGGTATAAAAGAACCCATTTACATTAGCAACAAAGAAGATAAAGTACCGGGAGTGGCCAAAGACCCTGAGCTCACCTCCTCCCACAGGCACACCAAAACTGCAACTATTTACAGAGCGATTAGTGATGAGGACAGCCTGAAGACTAGCCGAAAATATCCTCTACAACTAAGCATATAAAGAAGGAACTCCAGTGAGATGGGTATGAGGAGAGAGATGCGGTACAGTGAAGACCCACGTCCCGGGTGGGTGACCCACAAATGGGAGGATAGTTACAATCGCAGAGGTTCTCCCCAAGGAACAAGGAGTCTGAGCCCCGCATCAGGTTCCTCAGCCTGGGGGTCCTGCACTGGAAAGATGAGCCCCCAGAGCGTTTGGCTTTGAAGGCAGTGGGGTTTACTTTCGGGAGAACCAGAGGGATGTAGGAAATGGAGACTCCACTTTTAAAGGGCTCGCACAAAATCTCACACACTCTAAGACCTTGGGCAGATGCAGTAATTTAAAAGGAGCCTGGGTCAGACCCACTTGCTGATCTGGGACGCCCCCCCAGAGAGGCAGGAGGCAACTGGAACTCACCCTGGGGACACAGACAATGGTGGCAGCCATTTGGGGGAACTCGTTCTGCCACAAGGACACCGATGCTGGTAAGTGTCATTTTGGAATCGTCCCTCTAGCTTATTAGTGCCAGGATCTGGCCCTGCCCACTAACCAGTTGGCAGCAGTTTGGGGATACCCCAGACCAAGTAGCTAAAGTAGCTAGCTGGACAGGGACCACCCATCAGCAGACCAGCTGCCCTGTTATCTCCTGAGCCCCCAGCCACCCCAGGACCCAGCCCCACCTACCAGTGGGCTGGCATTAGCCCTGGGACCCTGCTGTCAGCTTTTCGGACCCAGCCCTACCCACCATCAGGCTGATGCCAGCTCTGGGAACCCCAGACCCTGCAACCAGAGACCCCAGGACCAAGGTCCACTGACCAGTAGGCTGACAGTAGCCCCAGGACTCAGCTTCACCTACCACAGTGACCCACAGCTAGCCATTTTTCTATAAGTCTGATACGTCAAAATAGAGAAAAATTACTTTTAAAAAAAGAGAAAGAGAGATGGAGAATCCGAGAATTTAAGTGACTTGTCCATACAAAAGAGGCAAAGAAGGTGTCTGGGGTTCAAACTCCTGCTGTTTTCACCACACCTCCCTCTCTCCATGACAACTTTTTCACATCGTAGTAATGCACGTTTAGAAGAGGGAATGATTCCTAGAGAACTTTCTTGAACACTTCTATGAGTCCTGCTGGGATTCTAAGGCAACCAGCACAGGAGGCAGTAGAGTGGCCTGTACTAGAGACAGTCTTGGCAGCATGCCTTGGCCTCTAAGAACTTGTCTAGCTGTCCAAGATACGATGTCTAATAAGGAACAGTTGGACTGTCATTCTTCTAAGAACTCTGATCTGCTACAAGTACCTACCTCTGATCAGGAGCAATATCCACTCATGGTCATGATGGGGGCAGTGCTTGATTGAAGAGGAGTTCCAGATAATGGTTTTGGATAGAATGACATGGCTTCTCTGCAGGTAGAGAGGAATAGCAAAGATTGACAGGTTGGCAGGCAGTCTGAGCTCAGGCTGCGCCCCAGTGCTATTTGGGAACCAGAATACAAACCAAGAACCCCAGGCTGAGGAAGGTGTCCCCCTTCTGTGCTTCCTGTGCAATTTCTCATAATTGTACTTGCTACATTGTACCGCAGGTGTCAGTGTATACGCTTGTCTTGTACACACGATTCAAGCAACTTAAAGGCAGAGTCTGTTTCATTCATTGGACAAAAATCTATTGAGACCTGCACTGTGCCAGGCACTGTTTTCAGTGCTGGGAATAATACATCAGTGAACAATTTTTAGACAAAAATCTGCATCCTTAGGAAATGTACTTTCAACATCACATATTCAGCACCTAGAACAGTACCTGGAACATAGTAGGTGCTCAGCAATAAACAAGAAGATGTTCAGTTATAATGGGAGTTGTGGTGATTAGCATCATGGGCATTTAGGGATCTGTGGGTCTCATCTCAGACACCTTGGAAACTAGGCACAGGTCAGAAGACTAATTCCAGTCCCCACTCCGGAGGTGATGCAGTTCCTGGGTCTGATATATTTGTAACTGCCTCTGAATCTGGAAGCTGAGTGTCTAGAGAAAAATTTTACTACCAGTAGTTGGGCAGAGCTCCAAGAAAAAAGGAATTGAGGGACAGTATGCAATATATAATAGGATTGCTGTAGTTTGCAGAGTTGAATGTGAAGGACAGGAGGGGATTTTCAAAAACATATGGTCAGTCCTTTCCTCCTCCATTCTCCCCCGCCATGTTATTTTTTACTCTCCCTTGCAATAGCTGTTGTGTTCATTTCAGTCATACCTATGACAGGGATCTCACAATTTACTGACACAAGCATTCCATTCTGAGGAGCTGTCATCATTAACAAATTCCTCCTAAAGTCAAGCCAAACTTAATCTTCCTCTAGTTTCCTCACTGGTCCTTTTTCTGTCCTTTGAGACAACTCAAGAATTCTAATTGCTCTTTCTTATAATTTAGATATCAGAAAATCATTCTCTAATAGGTGAAGATGAGCTTAAATTTTCTCTTTATGAAAACATAAATGTATCCATCCTTTCCTCCTTTCCCTCTCTTGCAATGGAGCAAGTTTCCTTTCCCACCTCTGCAGTTCACCCTTCCACTTGTCCTCTGAATTTCATCCCTTCCCACTGGACTCAGTTCCCAGTTACTTTTCAGCCTATTCAGGTCACACTTCCACCCGCATCACACTCTTGAAACTCTTCTAGGGAAACTCAAGACCTCCTTCAGTTGTACACTTACGAGACATTTTTAGCGATGGTTTCATTTCAGCCCTCCATGGCATGGCATGGCATGTTGTGGCAGAGGCGCTGCTGACCACGTCCTCCCACTTGGCTGCCTTCCCTGTTCCTTCCCCCGCAGCTCCTCTTCAGCCTCATGGTGGGCACCTCTTCTTTTAGTCCTTGCGTAAGTATTGACTTCTTCAGGGTCCTGTGCTACACCCTCTTCCCACTCTACACTCTCTCCCTGGGGGATTTTATTCTCTCGCCTCACTTTGCTTCACACTTAATGAGTATAAGCTAATGACTCGTAAATATCTCTCTTCCAAATTACTTTCCGGGGCCCCAGATCTATTTATGCACCTATTTTTTAGACCTCTCCAAGAGAACACCCTACGAGTGCTCAAACTCAACACCTGCAGGATGGAAGCCTCCTGTGTTCCTTGTCAAGCCGGGAACCCAGGTGTCATTCTGGATTCCTCTCTCTTCTTGTCATCCCCTGCCCCACAGATCCACTCATCCCCAGCCCTGTCAAGCATGGGAGCTAAACATCTTGTCAGGCCATTCCACCACGATGGCTCTAGCTTTGATTCCTGCAATAGCCTCCAATGTTTTTTCTTCTCATTGGTCCTCCACTTTCTGTACAGAGCAATTCTTGTAAATGTGAATGGGGCTTCACCCCAGACCTACTGGGGTGTCTCTGCCTGGACAGGAGAATAAAGAGAAAATGCCTTCCTGGGAACAGCAGTACCCCTTAAGACCTTCAGCCTCATTTCCTTCCATTTTTCCATAGCATTTTGTGCTTTATCCATGGTAGTTTCCCAAATGTATTCTAATGTCTCACTTCTAGGTCTTTAGAAATGATGTTCCTTCTACCAGAATGCTTCTCAACAGGCCATGCCTCTTATCTATACCCCACCCCTTCCTAGGCAGCTACGGAGGCTTCTCCTTACTCTGCTTGGTCTGAGCTTGGATGTTCCTTCAGAAAGATTTCTTTTATGCCTTCCTCATATCAGATCACTGACAGTATCCCTTCTGTGTATCCACACAGTTCCCTAGTCTTTTGCCATCAGAGCAGCTGCCACATTCCATTGGAAGTGGCTGTTTTCCTTAGCATTCTATAACCTGTGAGGGCAGGAATAAGTCTGCCTTGTTTACAGCTGTGTTCTGGAGTCTAGTACAGTAGTGACCTTAAATAGGTACTGATAATTACTACTAATTGAAAAATACATTTTTTAAAGATCCAATTTATGAACACATTCTCAAATCTCAGAGGAAAGCTTATTAAATTTTCTAAAGGAGTAGTTTTCAATTTACTTCTTGGAACACTGAGGTTTCCATGAAGATGCTTAAGGACTATGACAGTGGGAGAACAGGGGAGGTGGAGTGGCCAGCGTAACTTTTTACTGCTTTGTGTACTAAAGGATTTTTGGTTTTCTAAAGCTATACTCTCATATATTCCAATACAGGGTATATGCCCATATAGCTGAATCCTCATTTGGGATACATGGTTGATGTATTAGTTTCCTGTTACTGCTGTAACAAATTACCACAAACTCAGTGGTTTAAAACAACACAAATTCATTATCTTGGTTCTGGAGTTGAGAAGTCTGAGATGAGTCTCACTGGACATCTTTGGAGGGCCATTGTTCAGTCTATCATAGATGGACTTCCTCTAAATGGATACGCACACATGCATCTTCTGGATTGTACATTGTCAGAAAGATGAAAGTCTACATCTTTCAGAAATTATCAAAGAAAGTCATGGGCCCTGCTAAAACATAAGTCACATCTCTAGTGAATTTAACTTAAAGAATCTATTTCAAATAACTTATTTACGTACACGTTTTCAGGATCATATCCAAATGCATAACATACTACTAGAGTAGATCAGTGTAAACTTTTGGGAAGGTAATTTGGAAAAAAGTATCAAAGTAGAAAACACATGTATACTTCAATTCAGAAATTCTACTGCTAGGACTTTTTCTTACAGACGTAATAGTAAAATCAAAAACTGCAAAAGAAGACCAGTTGTATGACTCATAGTACATTTATACAATGAGACATGACACAGTTATTATAAAGAATGAGGGTGATATATAGGTGTGCATAGAGAAAGACACTCAAGATAAGTTAAATGACAAAAGAGCAAGACAGGGTGCAAAGTCTGATCTGTCTGTGTAGTTTCAGAAAGGATTGTATATATGCTGGTTCCCAAACTAATTTGGAGGCAGAACACAAGAGAAGCCATTAATAGAGAGGGGGGATGGCAGAGGCAAGGAAAGAAGGCTCTTCAATTTATGCTTCTCCACCAACTAAATTTTCCTTTGTGGGTATGTATTACTTTATTTCACAAAAGAAGGTCAGAGGCAGTTAATACTAATAAATGATAATAACAGTGGAATCAGTAATAATGTTGCCAAGCTTGTCTATGTGCTTCACACAGTTATAAGCACCATACACAGATCCTTTTATTTAATTCTCACACCTCTATGAGATAGGAATCATTATTATATCCACGTGGCAGATGAGGAAATTCAGGCTCATGCAGATTAAGAAAATTGTTCAATGTCACACAGCTAGTAAAGGGAGAGCTCAGACTGAACTGAGGCCTATACGACGTAAACCAGTGTTCTCAACTGTTGCCCCTGTTTTCACTTTCTTGCTTATATTTTTTCATGTTAAAATAAAAATCCTATTAAGTATTATCACATATGTTTTAACACAGGTAAAAACTTTCTCAAATGTCAAAATTAAAAACTATCCTTTTCCCTAACATGTTGGACATCAAAACAGAAATCACTGTATCACAAAGACCCCAGATTTTTGAGGCTTAATTATGTTCAAAATGTGAAAAATATTTGAAAATTTTTAACGAGAAGCATTACTCAAAATGACGACATGGATAAACAGTTATAAGAAGGACAATACAAAGAAATAAAGAGGGGGAGAAATGCAAGCAGGGAGAAGAATAGAAAAAGAATGAGAAGAAAATTTAAGAGATTGTACTAACACGGGTGATTTACAGCTTTAAGGAAATGCGTTATAAAAGTAGTCTAGGCTATCATTTTTGACAGCTGTAATTTTTTTCCATTATATGCGCTAAAGAAATACTCTATTCCCATTACAGACAGAATGAGGTTGGGGTGTTTTTCGATGAGAAGATGATGCCGCTAAGTCGTATACAGCGTGCTTTATTACAATTGCTTCCACCTCCCAGCACCACTATCACTTTTTAGGGAAAATAATAACGAAAATAAATAAGCAACTCATCACCACTCCAGATTTGCATATAATCAAAAATAATTTGCCCAAACCTTTTCCAGGTGAAATTTTTAACTATCTCTGCCCACCCTATTCAATGTTTCATGAAGTTTCCAGTGTGAGCCAGTGTTTAGAGATCATTTTACTTACATGTGCCCTTCCTTTCTGATTTCTTCTACCCTGGCTGAATCTCTTAGGTTAATTTGCTTGCATTGTTGCTTTCCAAATGATCCCAGTGGGGTTCTAAGGGTGGTTATCAGGTAGTTCTCCAGAATCCCTAGGTTAAATTTAGTCTACGGGTGGTTAAGTTAATGGGTTCTGATTTAACAGTTGTTGACTAGTCTCTAGTCCATGGTTAACTACTAAACAGTCTGTGGGAAGAAAACAAATGGTGACCCATATACCACATAACTCAACATTTAAACAATAAAATCTATCAAACTGTTAAATAAAATATGTTTATCCCCCATCTTGACAAAAATATCTTAACAATAAGATTTTTACAAACATGTAAAACATGGTTGTTATATACCTGAAGAGAACAAGATTTCAAGAAAATGTAATTTTATTATTATTGTACAAGTTTGGGTACTTCATTGATTGAGCTGGTGATGTTTCAGTGAGCAATGAAATGCTCCATAATTATAAATTATTATATAATTATTCCATACAATTTATTTTTCATGTCTTTACTTCAGGAAGAAAAATGCCAATTATGTTGTTAAAATCAGGATTTTCTTACAATTTGTGTTCTATTAACAGCAATGTCAAATTGAGTCACTGCAGTTCCATGACTACATTGAATTAATTTAAATTTGGGGAAACTACCCAGCTGAAAAATACCAAAAAAAAAAAATTAATAAAATTTACAATATACATACTTAGAAATGAAACAAAAATAGTATAAAATTTAAACATTATTAAAGAAAATTTTATGAAATATTTCATTTTCATCATATAATTTATGCAATGACTTTCACCATCTCTTAAAGTAATATTTTCATTAAATCTTAATTTATATATAATTGCTGAGATTTTATTTGATTTGTTCAAAGTAGATCTAATAAAAATAATTTCATTTCATTTTCAACGTTTTGGTCAGTAATTAAATCTTTATTGAGTAAAGAATTTATATGTCCTGTTTGCAAATTTTATGTCAGTTATTGTCAATAAAATCTCACTTTTATTTTGAGTTTTTAAAAATTTAAGCAAGCTGCCTCTTTGAACATTTTCCTTTTTTATTATTTTATTTTGAAAATGTATTTATTTTTAAATTTATTTTTGGCTGCATTGGGTCTTCATTGCTGCACACAGACTTACTCTAGTTGCGGTGAACAAGGACTACTCTTTGTTGCGGTGGTGTGGGCTTCTCATTGTGGTGGCTTCTCTTGTTGCGGAGCATGGGCTCTAGGCGTGCGGGCTTCAGTAGTTGTGGAGTGTTGGCTCAGTAGTTGTGGCTCACGGGCTGTAGAGTGCAGGCTCAGTAGTTGTGGCGGATGGGCTTAGTTGCTCTGCGGCATGTGGGATCTCCCAGGACCAGGGCTTGAACCGTGTCCCCTGAATTGGCAGGCAGATTTTTAACCACTGCGCCACCAGGGAAGTCCCTGAACATTTTTTTTTTCTTTATGCTTTTCACCTTTTTCTCCCTAAGTTCTACTTTTGTATTTTCTATTTCTAGCATACTAGACACATAAACTCATTCTCGCTAGCCTAAAGGATTAAGAAATAAAATGTCATTATATTCAAACTAAACTCAGCTTGATCTGTTTTCATTAAAAGTGGAAATTAAAATTTTGTCTATATGTTTTCAAAAATGTTATGTTATAAAGTATTCAAAATGGCATATAAAAACTAAAATGCAATATAAAATTATAATGATTAATACAAAGTTTAGTATAAAATTATTTAAATGAGCCTGAAATTATTTATTTGGGGGAAAATTAATAAAATCACATTTAATACTTTCACAAAAACCAAACTATTTGCAATTGCAGCTTTTAGTGTTCATCTAGTCATCATTTAAAAAATTTAGATTATGCTTTACTCATGTTCTGTCTAGACTTATGTATATGTAGATATAGATATGTACACAAACAAACATAAGAGTGATATAGACTATTTAATACTGCAAAATGTTCCCTGGGTGCCACATGCAATAGCGAATGCAGAAGATGAGGAAAGCAAGAGCATGGATGCTTGATACCACTGGGAAAGGCTATTTCATTCTGCAAGAGTCTAATGCAATAATCTTATTTGAGAGGAAGGATTTCACAAATTGGTTAATTTGCCTTTTCTGTTTTCTACCTGCTTCCAAGTACAAAATCCTCCCCACACTCAGAAGCAGTGTCAGCGACACGACCCACAAACCTTGACAGCACTCAGTGGTAGCCAGCATTTGTCTAGAGGATATAGGAAAAGAAATGTGCAGTGTTTCTCTGAGGATGAAAAGTGTTACTTCCAAGAGCAGATGTTTAGGATTATGGGTTCTACCATGTCAGCACTGAGTGCTGCACAGATGGCAAGTGACAGAAGTGCCCATGCGCTCGTTCACAGAAATTTGTGAAGTGCCAGGCCGAGGCCTTTCTTGCCCAAGTCCTAGGGGAAGATGGCTGGGAATCCTGTGCCCATGGTCTGACCCAACCATCACTGTGTCCCTAGGGCCTTTGTCAGGGCTGCTGCCCCCAGAGATACACCAGTCATCACGTAGAAGGTGTTTAGGACCAGACGCGATGACACGAGTAGCTCTTTCATGGTGAAAAGGGCTTGACTGGGTTTACATGTGTCTCTGACACACCAGAAATCATGCTTTTTCTATTATGGTAACAGTCTGCCTGCTGTTTCCTGCTGAGAGACCTCGGACAAACTAGTAATGCTCCAGTCTTGGTTTCCTCAGCTATAAAATGAGTTCAGTAAAACTACTTCCTAGAGTTGTTGTGAAGATTAGATTCGTTGATGAATAATAAATTGTCCATTGCCTCATAAATACCTATTTTTATTACTCCCAATATAGAATGTATCCCTCCACTCTCCACCCCACTATTCAACCAGTAAACTCCATCAATTCTCCCTGAAATACCCTCGGATAAGAAAACTAGATGGGTTGTTTTCTAAAGAAAGAAATCCTATGCCCAAAAATGTCACTCTGTTTCTCCCAACTCTGTAGGAAACAGTGACTGCCATTCTATGTCAATCCTAGACAAACTCAGCTTTCCCTCCCTGCCTGCACCCATGCTATCCCCTCACTGCTTGAGCAACTCCTTCAACTCTGCAGGGTACATCCATTTAAATTCCTGGACACAACCTGATCTAGGCCCTCAACCCCACCGAACAATCCAGTGTTATTTCACGTGCTGGCCCAGTGACTATTTCAGGTCTTGCCTGCCTCACTCAAATGTTCCACATCTCCTTATTCTCAGCAGATGACCCTGCTTATTTCACAGTGAAGATAAATTCGTAAGATAGGAACTCTCTCAACCAAGCCTATAAAGTCAATTTCACTGTATCCATCGACATGGCCACCTTCTCTCTTCCTATTTAAGGGCACTTCTCCACTGAGCTCCTGATCCCATTTCGCTCAGTCCCTCGTGGATTTCCCATGATAAATTATTAGACTTCTCTACTTCAATTTCTCCCTTTTCACTAGGTCCTTTTCATCAGTATTTAATTATACTCATGCTTCTCTTTTCTTAAAACTGAAAAAGGAAAAAGAAACTTTCCCTAGACCCGTGCCCTGGTAGCTTCTATGTGATCTCTCCTCTTCTACAAACTCTACTTCTTGAATGATTTATCTCCATTTATTGTCTCAGTTTCTCCAACTCCCACACATTTTCCAAGCCATTTCTACCAGGTTTCACTTCACTAAAACTGCTCTCACCAACTTCTTCAAGGTCAGCCAACTTTTCAAGGTGTTGATTGACCTTGGGCAGTGTTAATATTGTGGATTCCTTTCTGCTTCTGGGAACACAGTCTTCTCATGACTGTCATCCTTTTTCTTTCCTTTTTTTTCTTTTTTTTCTCTATATACCCAACAGTTTCTTCTCTGTCTCCCCTGCTGGCTTCTCCTCCGCTCACAGTTGTGAGGCATGTAAGGTACTCTTCTAGATACTTTCTCTATTTACCCCTCACACTCTGACATGGCAAACTTATCCACTTCCACTCACAAGACAGAACACTGTCGGGACAATCCAGACCATCTTAGGAAGGGAAATTATTGGCTCACATAAGTGGGGAATTCAGAGAATGAAACTTGGCTCAATCCAAGAAGGTGACTAATCATAGTAAGAATCTGTCCTGTTTTCTCTGTCCCTTAGCCCTGCTGTACACCGTGTTGTCTTCATTCTCAGCCAGGCTCTCTCCCTGAACAGCCAAGAGAGCCACAGGCAGCTCCAGACTTTCCTGGCCCAGAATTCTAGAAGGAAAAAGATGAACATTCTTCTCATATCCGTTCCCACTTTTTCTAAAAGGCGTCTGGTAAACTCACCTCAGTTTACATGTTCATCCTGAACCGAGCACTGTGGCCATAGTGAGGGGGTATTTAGAGGGTCAATCGGGGTCCCATCCTTGCAGTGGCTGTAGAGCAGAGTGAGTCCCAGCCAACACACATGAATGTCCTCACAGGAACTCTGAGGGAGGGAAGGAGTTATTGGGCAAGGAAACAAAATACATATCCATGGCCTTATTTATCACTTTTTATCAATTTTTTGGTCTATAATTCCTAGCTTAATTATGGGTCTTGAGCTCTAGAACTTCATACCCAACAACCTCTCAGGCCTACCTCTTTTGGGGAAATGTATAGGCAAATTAACTGAAACAGTTCTAAAAGTGAACTCAGTATTTTCTCCCCTAAAATTTTCTCCTCCCCCTCAGTCCTCTCCTTCAGCAAATGGCAGCACCATCTATCCACTTGCTCAAGCCAGATACCTAGTGTTCATCCTGCATGCCTCATGCTCTCCAGCTGGATATCCATATCTAACTTATTTTGAGATGCTGTGACTTAAATAGTTTATCTGTTGAAATCATTTCAAAGCATCTTTTCTGACCACAATGGCAGAAATCCATTAAATAGTTCATCTGTCCACTTCTTTCAATTTCCTCTACCATGATCCTGATTCAAGACCTCATCATTTTTGCATAGACTTCAAAAAAGTTTCCTAAATGATATGCCATTTGGGGCTCCTTTTTACCCCCCCTTTTTAAATTTAAAAAATGTTGAAGTTATACATGTACATAAAGTAGCAAAAGATTTCACAAAATTTGTTATGAAAAACAACACTAGTCCCCTACTCATCCTTCCTTCATTTCCCTAGAGGGAGCAAACATCAACAATTTTAGCTGATCATTTAGGTATTTACCTACTAAATAATGAGCTGCATTGCTACTTTTTGATGTTTTCAATTTTAGGCGTTTCCTATTGACTTTCCCCCGGAAACGGTGAGGACTTTCTTTCGTTCTCTCTCTCTCTCTCTCTCTCTCTCTCTCTATATATATATATATATATATGCCTGTGTCATCCCCCTTTTTTCCAGTATAGCTGTATCATAATTTTGGCTTGATATGTTGGATTGACGTTCAATGTTGTACATTATTAAAACTATATAAAACTATTCACAGCTGAAGCTATTAATGATAGGGTTTTTTTTTTCTTATTCCTACTTAATATAGGTCTTTCCTAAGTGGCTTCCTTCTGTTTTTCTTTTCTTTCTTTTTTTGGGGGGTTCTATGTCTTTCATATTAGAGGCTCTTCTGAGATGCCTGTTAATGCCTGCTTGTCCATGCGTATTGAAAAGGGAGGGATGATTGGAAGCTCTGGCTCCGTGAGTGGGGCTTGTTATCTGTGAGATTCACTGTCAGGTGATCTGAGTGGGCCATTTAATTGTGGAGTCACTGATGTTGGTATTTTTAGGACTTTCCCCTGAGCCTGGGAATTTTCCCAAAGGAAACCATTCCACTTTCCTGCCTTAGGAAGAAAGGCAGGGCTGGCTTTCAGCATCCTAGGAGCGGAGAATAAAGTCTCCAGGGTTCAGTATCCAGTCTGCTTACATCTTCTAATTGGCCCATTTTTTGTAGGTCAGGCCTTCTTCCAGACACCCATGCCTGGGTGTCTCCCAGTCAGAAAACTTCTCCCCAGAGAACAAGCCTGTAGTCTTTTCCTGGGTGGGTGAGAAACAGTTGCCCAGCTACGTGAAATGGAGGAGTGGATTTGACGGCTTCTTAAATAGATGTTAGACTAGTCCTTCAGTTTATTGAAGGAACAAATGCCACTTGCATTTAGAGAAAGTACAGCAAAGGGCTAGCCTGAACTGGGAGGGGTAACCCTGAGGAGAACGTAGTAAATCAAGACAAACTTATGACAGCAAAATATAAAGGTGTGCCAAAGTTCTGAGTCAGGAGAGATAAAACTGATTGAGAAACACAGGGACAAAGTTACAGGATGAATAGCAAGTTTGTCAGATGGGGAGAGAGAATGTCCTAAGACTCAATACGTGGAATGGGTTAAGTATTTGCATTCTGCTGCAAGAAGGGTCATATATCTACTTTGGAGGAGTGTGCGATAGTTATAGATCGTGTCTACAGCCTGTTTTACATTTGGGGTTTTTAATAAATTGTAGTATTATATCATTTTTAGTTAAGATGTTACCCTATTCATATTTTTGGGGGGAAATGAGCATATTTTTATATTACAACCAAGAGGAACACATCTGGAAAGTATTTATGAAGGGAGATATGTGCTACTGGAAATAGATACTAATAATACATTTTAGTGGGAACTCATGGACATCTGTATCTGAAATGAATCATGGTGCTTCTTTTCCTATGTGTTGTATCTCCACTGCAGATTCAAACCCCAGGCAGGGAAAGGCTAGATAGTTTGGGTTTCAGTGCCCACCAAAAAAAGGTAGTTCCCCAAATAATAATAATAACAACAACAAAAATAATAGTAATAGTAATCATAATATGCACCCTAATGCTCCATACATGGATTCACACCTAAAAATGTAACATCAATAAAATGTAAATAAAAACGTAAATTTTAAAAAAAGCGCTACAACTGTGTTTTCTTTTAGATGGGAATTCTCTTAATTACTACTAGAAACTCTGAGTCACCTCAAGCCAGTGTTTCTGTGCTTTATTTGCAAGTCATATGCTAGAGAATAGTTCTCAAGGGCCTGAAGGAAATGTATTTGTGAAATTCACTCTCCTTCCCTGATGTTACACATGACATTAGATGGGAAGGACACCCTCAATGGTTTCCTAGGGCACCAGAAAATTCCCACCTGTAGGCGCAGGGAAATTCTTCACATACGACCTTGCGCCACCTCAGTTTGAGGGCAATTTGTCTTTGGACTCATAGCCATAAAATGTCCGTTGCTATTTTCTTATACTATATTACTTTAGCATGACGAGCCAATGCCTTGCTTACCATTTAGCGCACAATGCCTTAATAAATAATTATCTCATTTCACCTACTTTAGAGAAGTTTATTTAAACATCTGTTAATGAATAGAATGTGCTAATTTTGTAAGTGTTCAATTACTCAGTTATAATACTTATTTCAGCCAAACAAAAAAATCATAGAAATCAAATTACATTTTTTTTTTAAAAGGAAAAATGCCAGGTCATGATGGTGTTGAGGGCCAGTACACTATCTCCATTCTCGACTTTAGCTGCAATTGTTGTCATCTATATCTAAGTTCTACTCTTTTAAAACTTATATCAATTTTATTAATAAAAATAATTGGGTTCTACTGAATTTTATGAGTTTTTAATGCATTTATTATACATTTCTGAGTTTTACACCCAGACACCACTGACCCCTTCTATGAAAACAGAAGAAAGCTATATAATCAGGAATAGCATTCTTTTGTCAGACGATATAAATGTATTTTTAAGATCTTGTTACATATTTCCTTTTTGATCGTTAGAAAAATAGCACCCATTTACATTACCATCAGCCATAAAAGCATTTACCCTTTTCCTTGCAGCCCTGCCAACACTGAGCTAAATCATTTTTATGTCTCTAAGAACTGATGAACAGTAAACATCCAGAACCATTAATTTGCATACTAGACCTTCAAATTTCTATGCCAGTTTTCTTGTTGGAATTAAGACCTCTTAATACAGGATTTTGCCTGAGAAGAATTCAAGTTATTTACACAATTATACAACTCTGACCATTTCTGTATTCATTGTTTTCTTTAAAAGAAACCATTTGCAAAAATTCTAGATTACTACATTGTTTATTAACCTTTTCAAAGGTTTTTAGTCTTTTCACATGAACCATTTATTGGCCACATTGTATAATTTTGTCCTGATCTGAAGCTATTAAAATACCTTCAAGATTAATATCAAAATATTTTTAGAGTTTGCATAGATGTGGACAAATTAATGTGTTTTAATATCACCTTAAAAAAGAAAAGGTTTTCTTAAAATAGGGCAGTAACTGAAAATCTTTTTGATACAGAATTATAGAAATGATAAATAGAAGACAGCAAACATCATTTTAACATACACAGCTATACCCACAAGAAAGTGAGGGAAGTCTCCAGAGGACAAAAAGGAAAGGAAGGAAACAATACAAAAAGATTGTAAGTTGATACTTCAGCTTTCTTAGAGGGGTATGTGAATCCTGATGAACCAGACGCTTGGAAATTAACTGAGCATAAATCCATGCTGATATGGCATGTAGGGAATTGAGCCTACAAAAAGATAAGAAGTTAGAAATTATATACACATATGGGAAAGGGTAGACTAAAAGTTATCTGTCCCTAACATAGGTAGGTGACAATGAAAATTTTTGGTCTCGGCCAAGGCTCTAGTTGAAAATAGTTAATAATTCCTTGTAAATTTATAATCATGGACATGATCACACAATTTTGAGGTTTAAATTGACATCATCTCTGTAGTCTGGGAACTACATACCAATAAATTAACATAAATATGCTCCTAGACTTTTTATAATCCTAGGATAACTGAAATCAAATCACATATGATTGCCATACATAAATCCTAGGAAGATAAACTCACATTCTAAAATTATAAGACACACATGGAAAAAGTCTACCGTGAAAAAGATCAGCAGAGAAAAAAGATATGACTAGACCCCACCCCCAAGAACAGGATTATCAGACACAAGAATAAAATAAACAGTTAAATGATTAAAGTAGTAGAAACTAAACAAGAACATGAGAAAGATGTTACTATGAAAATTGCCAAGCAAATTTTGAAAAGAAAAAATAAATTTGTAGAAAAGAAATATATAGTCACTAGAATTTAATAGTTATTGAATATATTAAACATAAGATTATATGAACATAGAGTGTTAGTGAATTGGTAGATTGTAATAAGAAAACTATCCTGAGGGCAACATGATAAAAAATAATGTGAAAGAGAAATGAACATACATGAAGGATAGAATGAGAAGGTTCAACATATGTGTAACTGGTACACCATGGGAAGACATTACTGAGAATAGAAGAGAGGCAAATTTTGTAAATGATATGAACATGGAACTCTTTAGAACTTAATAAAGGTAGGAGTCTAAGATTCAAAGTCAAAGCAAGTAGTCAGGAGGATAACAAACCTACATACTTACACTACTGAATCTCAGAAATAAAAAGAAGATATTAAGCAATGGGGCACAAAAAAACCCAGACTTATAAATAGCATCGATAACAGCAAGAAGACAATGGAATAATGTAGTCAAAATATTCAGAAAAAATAACTGAGACTCTAGATTTTATACCCAGATAAACTATCATTTAAATATGGTCTATTAGGATAATCAAGAGGAAATTTAGTTAGCAAATACTGCTGAATGAACTATTAAGGAAAGTACTACTTTCCTTAAGAAAGAACAGTAATTGCAAAAAGAAATAAGAGGCAAGAAGGAAAAAAACTTTTTTACATATTGGTAAACCTTAAAAAGTGGAGACTGAATACAAAAAAGAATAAGAAATATGATGACCAATTTGTAGCTATAAAACCAAGGTGATACGAATATACTGGGCAATATTAGCATGTAAGATATGAGGTGGATTGTTGTAGTTAAATCATTCTTCAGAAGGAGGAAAGAATAAGTTTTTAAAGTATTTTTAATATTTATTTTTAATTTACACAACAAATTCACTCTATTTGCTGTATATTATGAGTTTTGACAAACACACGGAGTCATGCAGCCAAACTACCATCAAGATGGAACAGAAGAGTTCCATTTCTCAAAAAATTCCATCATGACCCTCCTTTGTAGTCCGTTCGTCCCCATACTCCTAACCACTGGCAACCATAGATCTGTTCACCATCCCTGTAGTTTTGCCTCTTCCAGACTTCCATATAAATGGAATCACAGAGAATGTACCCTATTGTGTATGTAACATATACAATTGAGACTCATCCACATTGTTGCATACATCATTCTTCCAGTCTTTTTTATTCCTGAGTAGTAGTTTTGATAATTCCAACATCTGGTTGACTCAGGGTTAGCATCTGTTGATTATCTTTTCTGTTAAGTATTGGTCATATTTTTCTGGTATTTTTTTGTAAATTCAAATGTACCATGGGCATTTTGAATATTATGTTGTGAGAATTTGGGTCCTGTTAAAATCCTGTGGCGAATGTTGACTGATGTTAGCAATCAGGCAACATTCAAACGGAAAGTTCTATCTTGCAATCAGTTGACTGTGGTTGCATTGTCAGTTCAATTTTCAAAGCTTTGCTATGCTGTGTTGTGTCTGAACTGCACATGCACCTCTCATGGGCCATTCTTGGAATTGTGTACTGTTTTATATTATAGTTAAGTTCTCAAACTCTTTGCTGTGCTTCTTTTTCCTGTTCTGTACATGCACAGATCAGGTGTAAGCTTGGTTTGTGTCAGGTCACACATATAATTAGGGAGTCCCCTTCCCCAGCTCTCTCATTTCAGGGATTTCTCCCATATTCTCAGGCTCTTAAGGTTCCTCTCTCTCAGTTCCTTTGGCCAGAAAAGATGGCTCTACTATGCTTCTACAAGACAATCACATGTTTGTTTTATCTTTTTGTCCTTTGACCTATTATTGGAATTAGACATATTTCCTAATATTGACCTATTTTTGTATTCATCCAATGAACTCTACCTGGTCATGATATTTTATAGCATTAATACTGTTAAATTCAACACGTTAATATTTTCTTTAGGATTTTTGCATTAATATTTTCTCTCGCTCAATACACACACACAAACTGCTATGGATTGAAAATGCACCCCCAAAATTCATATGTCTAAGCACCAACTCTCAGTATCATGGTACTTGAAGATGAGGCCTTTGGAAAGTAATTAGGGTGGGACCCTCATGATGAGATTAGTGCCCTTATGACAAAAGACACCAGAGAACTTGCTCTCTCTATAATGTGAGAACACAGTGAGAAGGTGGCCATCTGCAAGCTAGGATGACAGCCCTCACCAAAACCTGACCATGCTGGCACCCTGATCTCTGCCTTCTAGCCTCCTGTTAGTTAAGCCATCCAGTCTATGGTATTTTGTTATGGCAGTATGAGCTGACTAATATACACATCCTATTGGTTCTGTTTCTCAGGAGAACCCTGACTGATGCAGATGCCTTCCTTCTTTCTCTATGCTCTGAAACAATTTAAATTACATTGAAATTCTCTGTGTTCTGAAAATTTGAAAAAAAATAATCCAAAAAACCATTTTTTATTTGGGGTTTCTCTGATTACTTCTGGGGTTTCTTATGGGGCTGTTCATCTGTTTAGGTTTTATATCTCTTCTGGAGTCAATTATTTTTAAATTTCTGTAAAATCATCTATTTCAGGTTTTCAAATTTGTTTGCATAGTTATGGAAAATATTGTTGTATAATATCTTATGCTTTCTTTTCAATTGTGGTTATTTCTGTCATTACTTTACCCCTTCAAAATGAGTGTATCACAGTGTGATTTCTAAATAATTTCAACTTGCATCTCTGTTCCTGCTCTTCATATCTTTGGTTTACCCCAGATGACATCTTTCAAACATCAATGATGTTACTGTCCTTCCTCCAAGGCTGTTGGTATACTTTTTGCTATTGTTTAATAATTTTTGTGTTTCAAATTAAGTTTTGTACCTCTGTTCCTACTCAGCTGTATTTCTCCAGATATTTCTTTTGTTTCCTTCATTTTTTTTCCCCATTTTTTTTCATGTGTGTGTTTGTTTCTTGGCATATTAGCTACCAATTTGTTTTTTAAAGGTGAATGGTTTTCATCTTTTTAGCAGCCTATATATTAATTTAATAAAACAAGGTAATAGAACCGGTGAAGGCTGACCTTGATCCTCTAACCACTTAACATATTCAGAATAGTTAACACTATTTTATAGTCAATATTAATCAATATTATTATTATAGAATATTCAGCATATTCCTAAATAAAAAATAATTAAAATTTTTGCTTAGTATTAAATATCTCAGATTAGAGAATCTTTGTGTAGTAGAGACTGCTAACTTTCCCTCAGTATCTCTTCTTCCTCTTTTTTAATAATAAAACCCCCTATCAGTTAGAGGCTACATGTCCCATTTTAACTTGCAGTAAGTTGTGCCCACGTGACTATGTTCTAGCCAATGGGATTGAGTGGAAGTGCAACCTCATTTCCTGCAAAGGGAATTAATTACCCTCTGCTTTCTTCCTTTTTTTATGTGGGCTGGAACTGAGAGGTGCTGCTCAAGGCAAAACTAGCATAGAGTGTCTTTGTTGAGATTTAAAAAGATGACCACTCCAGGAAGATAAAGATGTCCTTGCTTTGCCATCGGATTTGATTAAAACACTCACTTTGGACAGATGATTCACAACTTCAGACAAACTCATGACCAAAGCTGCCATTTCTTCCCCTTATCCCTAAGCCAATGCTACAGCAGAGTTTGGGCTAAATTTTGCCAGTGAGCTGTCTTCTACCGTGGGGACAAGAGGACACTCTAAGGAATGCCCAAGCAACAAGAAAGCAGAAACCTGAGTCCCTGGAAGACTTTATGAAGCAGAGCCTACCTCACAGATGTAACATGGGAAAGAAATCGATTTATATCTTTTTTGAGCCACTGTATTTTGGGGTCTTATTGTTGTAGTAGCTAAGCCTATACTTTATACTTTGATTTCTCTTCTTCATGAAGTATTGATTTGATACTTGATATCGACTAAATAAATTCATCTCTTTATTCAACTCCCAAACTCATTCAGCACAGATAATACCTTCACCAAGAGATGAAATTCAGTCTTTGTCAGAATGTCACAGAAATGGATCTTGTGGACGCGTTGTGAAGCACATGCCTCCTGTTATATATCTGAGTCATTTTTATTTTGTTTTGTTTTTTCATTTTACTAAAATCTATGTGAAATGGGCATCATTCAGCTTACTAGGATAATTGCTTTTTTTTCTCAATGTATTTCTGAGTAGAATATTCTTCCTCTCAAAAGAAGGGAGGATTTTTTGCCCTAGTGATTCATGGAGGATTTCCAGTCAGTCAACCCCAAGGAAAATTCCAAGGGACTGCAAAAAGTTCATTTTTAGAAAATAGTGACTCTACAGATGTACAATGTGTCAATTGCCACTGTTGCAATTTTCCTTCTTTGTGCAAATGATGAAAATAACAGAAATAACTCCCTTCATGCCAACTAAATTTGGGCACACCTAGGGCTTGCAGACCAAGTGAGTTCTTTCAGTGCAGGATGCAATATTTATGTACATGCAGTACCACATTTTGATAAATGTTTGTTAAATACATAATATGAGCCAAACACTATGCTACACCTAAAATATAAAGATTATCCTTACCTTTGAAAGACGTATCATCTGCTAGTGGAAGAGACGAATGAGTAAAGAGATAATTTTAATACAAAGTAGTTATTTTGCCAAAAGCGCTGTGCCTGTCAGTTATTAATTTATTGCCTCTCAGCTCCAAATCCATCGTTCTTTGACTGCTTGTGATACTGAAATCTTTCTTTCCAGATGGCATGATGTTAAGCTTCGTCAGTAGAGGGCGCTGGAGGGACACTGCAGGAGGTAGGGATGCCTCTTCCTGGTTCCTGTGTGCATTCCAGCATTCGTGCTCCTGCAATGCTGGGCTAACATGCAGGATGTTCAGTGCAGCTCACCTTCAGTGAGTTTCAGCCACACCCCTGTAGAAGTCTTTTCAGTGAGTTCCAAAAGTGCCCCAATAGGATTTCCAGCAGTAAGTGCAGCAGTACTCCCCCAAGGCAGTTTGCAGGTGAGTTCTGGAGTCATCTTAGCTGAGTTCACACATCTTCCCATCTCCAGGCAGCAGCATCTGGAGAGTTCTACAGTCACTCCAGCTTCACATCAGTAAGTTCAGTGGCACATCCTCACGGCTGGATTCAGCTGGGTTCTGTGGGTGCCCAGAGGGTTCAACAAAACCTCTTTTAAAAAAAAAAAATTGTATTGGGGTATAATTGATATACAATGTTGTGTTAGTTTCAGGTGTACAGCAAAGTGAATCTGTTATACAAATACATATATCCACTCTTTTTTAGATTCTTTCAACAATACCTCTTGCACGTGGTTCCCTGGCAATTTTTTGGCGAGTCCAGCCAGTATCCAGCCAGCTTCCCAGCCAGTACAACAGCGGCTTCCACAGGCAGCCTCCCAGCAAATCTCATCAGCACCCCAGCAGGCAATGTCCTACCAACTAGCCTCAGCCCACTAGCATCACTGCAGAAGCCTTCCGCCTTGTAAGTCACAGCCCCCCACAGTCCATGCCTGCAAGCCTCAGCTTGCTGACTGTGGACCAGCGCTGTAAACTTCTCCACCATCCAGTGGGCAGCAACCACTTCAAAGAGGGCTGAGTCCCAGCCCTGGGGAGAGCCTCCTTCCTTGGATACTTCTTCAGCCTTGGGGTATTCTTTAGAGTTCTCTTTATTCCCTTTTGGTAGTTTTCTCTGAAAATAGTTAATAATTCTTTATATTAAGCCATCTCTTTTCAAATTGCTCTGGGGTTTCCGTCTCCTTGCCGGGCTCTGACTTATAAACACTATTATTATATCTTACCCATAAATACACTGATTGACTTTAACAATAATACATAGCAATTCTTGCCGATACTGAATAAAGCTCATCTTTGCTGGAGAAACATCTGGCAGTCCGTTTGTTTTAGGTCAACACATATCACCTGAAAATGAATGCTGAGAAAACAGTGTATCATGCAAGAGAAAATTATTTTCCCTGTCAAGAACTGAAGTACATTATAAATTTAACTCAAAAGCTCGATAATCCACTGGCCTTGGGGATTAAGTTTGTGGAAAATGGAGTATTAAACAGCCAATGCTCAACTTTACTGCCTGACACTGGACACTGAAGTTTCCGAATAGAACTTCTGTGTGGAAACACACAGGCCCACAGGAGTGAGATGGAATTAATTCTTTTTAAAATGATTTTTAAAAAATTCTTTAAAAAATATGAATCATGGAATAGCACTTTCCATCTTCCAGAAGCAAGTTCTCATGGAATTGAGGAGGGCATTATCCCCATTACTTTTGTAAGGAGTTACTAATACTAAAGTTTGAGGTCACACATTCCAGAATTCAGCTCAGTAACACAGCAAATCACTTGGATCCTCCCATGTGAAACATACAGTGGGACACAAAGACGAATCCAATTCCTGCCTTTAAGGAGTTTATCATCAGTAAGGAAGAGACTCACGTATATGACAAATAGAACTTAGGAGAAAATGCAGGATGAGGGCAGAGTGGACTGTGGGAGAGCAAAGGATACAGTTAGAGCAAGGAGTCCAGCTCAGCCAGAATGTAAAATGCATGGCAGAGTATAATGGGAGGCAAAGGTACAAACACAAATGGGTCAGGAGAAAGTTCTCAAGTGCTATGCTAAGAAATTGAGTTAATTCATGGACTTCCCTGGTGCCACAGTGGTTAAGAATCGGCCTGCCAATGCAGGAGACAGGTTCAATCCCTGGTCCGGGAAGATCCCATATGCCAGCGGAGCATCTAAGCCCGTGCACCACAACTACTGAGCCTGCACTCTAGAGCCCGTGAGCCACAACTACTGAGCCCAGGTGCCACAACTACTGAAGCCCACGTGCCTAGAGCTCGTGCTCCACAACAAGAGGAGCCACTGCAGTGAGAATCCCACATACCACAACAAAGAGTAGTCCCTGCTCGCCACAACTAGAAAGCCCACGTGCGGCAATGAAGACCCAATGCAGCCAAAAATAAAATAATAAATAAATAAATTTATTTTAAAAAAAGAAATTGAGTTAATTCTTAATCATTTTAACATTTTGATTAAGAAAGTGAAAAAAGCTTATCTCAGGAGGCTTTTGACTGCAAAGAAAACCCTATTTATTTATTTGCTTCATTGGGTCTTCGTTGCTGCACAGGGGCTTTCTCTAGCTGTGGCGAGCAGAGACTACTCTTCGTTGTGGTGCTCGGCCTTCTCATTGTGGCGGCTTCTCTTGTTGCGGAGCATGGGCTCTAGAGTGCAGGCTCAGCAGTTGTGGCACATAGGCTTAGCTGCTTCGTGGCATGTGGGATCTTCCCGGACCAGGGATTGAACCCGTGTCCCTGCATTGGCAGGTGGATTCTTAACTACTATGTCACCAGGAAAGTCCCAGGAAAACCCAATTTAGAGTGACTTTAATCAGATTTCATTAGCTCACATTCCAAAAAGTGAGGTAAGGTAGGCATCTGGATAAATGTGTCAATTCAATGATATTTACCAAAGACCCAGGTTTTCCATCTCTGCTTTTCACTTTGTACAACGTTGGCTTCTTTAAAAGGCTGATCTTCTCAAGGTGGAGTCTTTCTGCTTCCTTTTGGGCTCTGCTATCTTAACAGGGCGTGAGGGCTCCGGAGGAGTGGCTGCAATCTCCACTGGTGAAGCACTGATGAACTTTGACACTTGACGGTCAGGCTTCAAACCTAGCTCCACCTATTAGCTCTATTATCTTGAGCTCTCAAAGCCTTGGTTTCATCATCAGACATGATAATATTCTATCCATATCCATGACCAATTATTGTTTGTGCCTGTTTTCTTTTGACATCAGCAAACATATTATACACTGTAAATTCGAAGTATAAAATTGTGATAAGTGTTATTAAAAGATGCTTCTTGTGGCAATGAAATGCAGTGTTTGTAAAGAACTTAGCTGTGCCTGGCAGAGAATAAGGTGCCAAAGAAATGATAGCTATGAATAGCTATGATTTTGTCATCAAAACAGAAATTCTTGGCTTTGATGATTTGGACATCCTGGGTAACCTGTGAGAACCAGCTTTACTGCAATTAATGAATAGCAAAAATTTGTAGGAGGTGAATGAGGGCAATGGTATAAGGAGTCTCTGCTATGAGATAAAATGAGTGGGTCCAAAGGGCCCATGGCAAGGGCAGATGTGCTTCGTTTTCTGTTTCTATTTCTATTCAGGACAAAGATGCAGGGATTAAAGACCATCTGTTTGCTCCACCCTGATTATTTGTACTTATTAGTACTTATTTATACTTATCAGGTTTGTACAAAAAGGTCTGCATCTTCCTTTCCAGTTATGAAATATTTGATTTGGTTATATGAAAATTTTATTTTTCCATCTGGAATCACTTCCCCTAGGAAATGTCCCTAAATTAACTCCACCAATTTTCTAATTGGTCACCCCAATTAGGACTCCCACCTGTGCCTTAATCTAAACGGAAAACAAGTGAAAACCAGTAATTGTGCAGATGTATACAATTGTATAGCCAGTGTTGTCTGTATGCTTAAGGAATTCACAGCTGGTGGTAGGTGGGACCTAATTTAGTTAAAGACAATCCAGAAAGTGTAATGATAAAAGTATGCTCTGGAGAGGCATGGGGGAGGGGAGCCAGGAAGGGCTCTGGATTCCAGCAGCACCTGAGTCTTCAAGGGAGTGTGGAGGGTAGTCAGAGGATGGAGGAAGAGAGGGAGAGGGAGAGGAAGGGAAAGAGGGAGAAAGACAGGGAGAGAGACAGATATGGGGTGGTGGGGAGGGAAAGAACTTTCCTGCCCTAAGGGATTGGATCAACGGGCCAAGGTGGCACCTGGTAAGGATTCAAGAAACGCCTGACTCCTAGCTCACCCATGTTTCCTGTCCAGACTCTCACAGGCCCAGCTTTCAGCCTATAGCTCCATTTCAGCCATGAAATCCTCTTGGATTCATCCTCCACAGACTTGGGAGAATTGACTTGCTAGAAGTTTTTCAAAACGAAATAACTGTGTTATGTGCAAACCATGGAGAGTCAATGTCCCTGATTTCAACATGATCTGGATTTGGCTCACCTTGGCAAAGAGCATCTTAGGAGGGCTGCAAGAGAGCAAAAGGGGATGGGTACACACAGCACACAAAAATGAAAATCCTATTTAAAAGCCAATTTGCTTATGCACTGGACACTTATGACAAAAAATTAGCGTCATTGGGCCCAAACTGCAAAGCTGAGGTCAAGTTAGAATTAAGGTTCCTATCAAAATTCAAGAACTTAAGCCTTCCTGTAAATGCTATTTACAGATTAACTAACAAACCCACAATTCATTGTCACACCAGCATTTATGAGCACTTGCCATTCACCAAGCCCAGGAAAGAGGATTTGGCTTTACAATTCACGGATAAGCAACGTTTGTGCTTTCACGGAGCTTGCCATCTGAAAGAGTTAAATTTCAAAATGTTATTATAATATAGGTTAACATTTAAATTTTGAAAATTCCACAGTTTTATAAAAGACTTGTTTTTCTTAAAGTAATTATCTCTAGGCAAATTTCACTTGTGTAGAGATCAATTAATTCATAGCACTTTGCTAGACTTTCAAATATTGGCAAATCCATACCCAGTTTTTGAGCTACAGCGATTTGCTGAGATTAAAACCCTTTTACTACCTAGACCACACACTTGACCCCAGAGTCAACTTAATTGTGTAGGGAGAGAGTTAAAGACTAAACATTACTGATAGCATTCAAACATCTCCATCAACCTATCAATCAAAAATATTTGCTAAGTGCAGTGCGATGTGTTTTTCTTTCTTTCTTTCTTTCTTTTTTTGGAAGGGGTAAGGTGGGGAGGAGGTCATCTCCCTGTTCTAGAAATTACCTCCATTAAATCTCACCCTCGGCCCACCTTTCGGTTCTCCCTTTCTCAGATCAGGAAAATAAGTTACACGTGCAAGGCCTAGTTGGAGCCTAGGCAGCCGAGCATGCTCAGTAGCTGGGGCCGCTCTGCGCTTATAACCGCGTTTGGCTCGCGCTGGGCTAGGGGGACTGTGGAGGCTCTTGCGGCAGCTGATCCTTGCTCCTGAAAGGCTGACCTCTGCCCTGTAACGTGCGGCTGTCCGAGCCTCAGCTGCGGCCGCGCAGCCGCGGGCTCCCTGGGAGTCCCGGCCGCAGCCGCTCTGCCGGCTCAGCAGCGCTGGTCTCGTGTTGCTGGTCCTCGTGCCCGCGCTTCAGCCCGATGCTTCTAGCAGCTGCTGGATGGTTGAGCACAAATGACAGGCTGCGGTTCACCGTAAAGGGAGAGTGAGAGCTGCTTCTCTTCGGAGCCAGAGAGAGGAGGTGTGTCAGGGCACCAGCTCCCTGGGAAGATTCTCGCCGCGGCTCAACATCGTCGCTTCCTTTTACACTTCTTGTCATCCAGGCGTTCCGTGCTCTTGACCTGGGAAAGATGGTTATAATAGTAACGAAGCTGGTGCACTGCTTTCATCTCAGGTAAGGAGAGCAGCTTTGAGTGCTTTTCTCTTTCCACTGCATTTAGTATTAGCTCCGAAACCCACAGCTGGGAAAGGTCTTTTAACTACTAGCCTTGTTCTCATGTTACAAGTTTGTTTTTAACGAAGTGTGGGAAAAAAGAGTTTTTGTGTGATTTAAAAAATCCTTTCGGGTTGGGGTTGAAAATAAGCATTAGTGTTCTTTCTTACCTCTGTTATTCTTGACCCTGTCCCTGACCTGTTGGTAAAATTTAAGCCTCTATTTGCAAGATGAGGTTAAGGGTACGTTTTTTTCCTTTTAAAGATGCCTGGGATATTCTAGGGAAGGGTACTTTCCATATAGGCAAACGGATATTTTAATTGGTAGTCTTTTCGGGATGATTATGATTTCAGTTACAGCCAAGAGAGGATAATTATTAATATTAAAATTGAACATCAACTTTGATAAGCATTGAACTTAAGCTGACCAAAGGAAATATTCATACTACGCACAGTCACCTGGTTATTTGTAAAAACAAAACAAGTGTTTGGGGTTTACGCTTGAGAAATAAATAGGAGCCCACAAATTTAAAGAAAAACACAAAATTAGCACCCTTCCTATTCTTTGAGTGTTGAGCAGGAGAGCGTCTACAGAATCGCCGGTTCAAAAGTAAAGAAACATTTTCAAAGTGTAGCTTTGTGGTTGCAAATTAACATTTTTGCTGGAAACTGTGGAGCCAACATCTTCAGATGGCTCTTCATATAAAGAAAAAAGAGGAGGTTTTTCAAATGTAAACCCAAAACATTCAAATAAATGTATTTAACTCAGTGCTACCAAAGAAAAACTATCCAAAACGCCATGTAATAATAGCTAGTTTCAATTTATGTTAATTTAGCTGGAGGTTTTGAGAGAAGGGATCAGTTTTCCAAGTCAGTCCCAAATTAATAAGTTAATAGTAGCTCTACAAGTATTGCCTAACATTTGGCAATTATAATCAAATGGGGCAGAAGAATGTTTTCTTTATAATCTGGTGTCAGATTTCTTTATTTCCTGCTTAATCTAAAGATAAACTTATTAATAACAATTCATTTAAAACAGTATATGCTATTTTTCTAAGACATCAAAGGACTTTTTCTTATCAAAACCAAAATTCCCAAATTATAAATCTTGCAGTGATAAAGAGAAAGAAAAGACAAGGAAATACTTGATATTGAGTGGTAAATGCTTAACTGAAAAATAGTTGGAATCTCTGGACAGATTATTGCTTATAAAGTCTTCTTTTTAACATAGCTTAGCGTTTGTGATGCATTCCCTTGTGGGCCCATTTAACTTTGAACAAGTAAGCAGCCTCTAGGAAGAAAGGGTGAGGATTCAGGCTTGGGCAGAGCTAAAAATTTCTATTTCTAGTTTATTCTGGAGGGACACGAACACAGCTGCATTCAGTCAACTGACTTTGTTCTACAGATGGAACCAGGTTCTTTCAAGTCTCATTATTAGCCTTTGTTCTACAGATGGAACCAGGTTCTTTCAAGTCTCATTATTAGCCTGGGAGCTGGGAGAAATCCATTCCTTCCTCCCATTTTGGTGTGAATATCCTGACTGTATGCATTCTTAGCACCCCAAGTTCTGAGCTCTCAGCTGACCTGTGACAAGACATAATCTACCTGGGAACTCTGATGGTGATAGTCTGGTTTCTGACCTTTAGCTGTTCACGCTAGCTGAGTTTGCAGATCCTCAACCCAGGGGTCCCTCGGGGGAATTAACATAAGAAGCACCATTTTTAGAAGCTCCCAAGGACCCAGGATTTTACTGAGAAAAACTGTCTCTTAAGGCCTACTGCTGTTCTTAGTTTCTTTCAATGGATGGTTTCTGGGAAGTCCCCCCCTCCCCCATTATCAGCAGTGATTATTCCTGTTCTGGTTAGACATTAAGTTTGTTCTAATGCTAAGAACCCCAGTCAGCAGCTGCCTAGAATGATGCCTTAATGATCAAAGAAGAAAACAGGGGAAAAGTCATTCCAACATTTGGATTTTGAGGAATAAGGAGACAGTTCTGTTTCTTTCTCCGCTTCTCTCCCCTCGCCTCTGATGATGACACACAATAAGGAGTAAAAGTCTCTTCCAGTGCAAAGTGAGGATGGTGCTGGGGCCGTGGCATCCTCTGTGTCTGCCACTATCCTGTCCCAGCCCCACTAGCCACCGCTGGTGTCTCTTCATATGAGATAGAAAAAAAAAATTTGAGTTTTACAAACTGCCTTAGAGTGAGTTGGTCTGTGAAGCAAATGCTTGAAATAGAACAAATTTCATTTTCCCTTTTAACAGTTGAATAGTTCTAGAACTTCAGTCCTAATACGTATGTTGCCTTGTCTTTTCCTTTATTAAGGAAGAACATATGTCTGCCTCTATTTCTACCACTGTTTTTGAGGTAGACTCAACTAGTGTTTAGGATTAGAGCATGGCTCAGCTGTAGTTCATTCTCAAAGCCTAGATCAGTATATACCCCACTAATTTTTCAATAGAGGGACTACATGATCAGAAATGTTTTATTTTAAATATAATATAGAACTTTTCCATCTATCCCCCATCAGATTTTTTGTAGCAGTCTAAAAAGAGCTAATCGACTATCTTGTATAGCATAAAAGGTGTTAGTCCTGGTCACTGGTTACTTTTGATTTAATAAATGAATGCCATTAATTAGCATGACTCTTAGCTTTGGTTTTAGCATCTTAAGGAGAGGAAAATTGTACCTATACAGAACTAGAAATACTCAAACAGTAACTGGAGTCTGGGCAGGAAGCCAGAAATATCAAACTTCTGGAGTGGATATATTCGTGTCCAAAATTCCAGGGATTCTGTGTCGTCTTCAAGGGCATAGTTAGTTTTCAGCCCAGCCAGCAACTTTCAGATTGTCACTTCTAGAAATTCAATTTGGGAACATAGGTACCTCCTAAGGTTTGAGGGTAATATTGTTTCTCTGTGACATATTTTCTGCAGAATTGCTCAGCAGTGTGGGGGGAGGACGGGCAGGGAGGAGGTAAGGGGAGTCTCTGCTGATATCTTTTCAAAGGTGCAAGCCTAGTTGGCCTCTGAATGTCTGCATTTCTTGGAACAAATCAGTCTATTTTCCACTCTCTCCTCCTACATCTTTAAGTTGCTTATATCATTGTGTTTGAATGTCTTGCTTTTATCAATTTTTAAAAAGTTGTAAGCTGTTGCAGAGTTAACCTGATGAATCTCTTAGAAACCTTCAGTTCTAAGAGACCCAATAAAGGCGTTCAAAAGAAGAGATGTAACTAAATCCCCATTTTCTGCTTCTACTACTGTATATCACACAAACTGGCAGTGGTGATGCCATGGTATGCTGAGAAGGCAAATGCACAATCTTAATCACTTCCTCAAGCACATTATAAAATAAACTTGAAGGCAATGTTCAGATAAAAGCTTTCCAGCTGATAACTTTTTTCCTCCTCCCTTACGAAAGGTTTATTGATCACCTCATCATGATGAGTGATACTCAGGATACTCATGTGATACTCATGTCCCCAAAGATAGTAAATCATAATCCCACCACCCAAACTTAATCACTTTAATATTTTTGGTATTTGTCCAATAGAAAACTTAGAAAATACAGGGACCTGTCCCCAGAAAAAATAAAATATTCCATAATCTTATCACTTAAATTTACAGATAATAGTTTTGGTATTCTACGAACTCTTTTTGAAGCCAATATATTATTTTTAGAAAACTAGTTTATTCTGGATATGCTGGCAAAAACATCTCTTTTGGCTTTAATCAACCGGAAAATGTCTGCTTTAAGTCTGGATGGAAAAACAAGTTCATGTGCCACAGGGTCACCTTATTAATTCATTAAATATTTTCCTGCACATCAGGGACTGGGGCTTTATGACCTGTGGTGTATGCTCTCTGAATAAACTGTCCCTTCCCATATCCCACATGTGTACCACTATATTCCTTGGGGTTAGCAAGGCTGCATTTGACCCTCCGACCTAATATGTGTATTGTATTGTTCACTATACCTGCTTTCACAAAGACTGGGGTACTAGATCTCTCTTGTGTCATTTGTGGAGTCTTTCACTAAGGGTAGCCCAGTGAATGGCTAAAACTGCTAGGTTTGCCCTGGCCTGGAGAGGACCTAGAGAAACCCTGGGGCTGGGAGGACCAAACATTTATTTTTTTCTAAGTTTTGCCCTTAGGCCTTCAAGTTCACAGAGGTACTTATCAGTAAGGGAAGAACTGGGCTTCCTCCAGGCAGTGGATACCAGAAACATGAAAGGGAGAGATTTTGCAGTGGTCTCCAGTGAATCCCTGAGAATGTTCTCACTGCACCTCTTACTCTGGTTTCAGAATACATTTTATAGTGTGTCATATCTCAGTTATTAAAACTATTAGTACTTTTTGTTTGCATTGTATTTTCAGACTTTCAGGGTGCTGTCATATAGGTTACTCTATTAAACATTTGAGAACTATACTTCTTTATCTTCTCCCAAACACCTGAAATTCAACACAGACACAACAGACTAACGTTTATCTTTGCATTCCAAGCTTGCTTCTCCTGCTGTAATTCCTGACTTTATCTGGTCTAAAGTCTCCCAAGTGAGAAAGGGGAGAATCTCGTTTAGCTCTTTCTTCTCCTTCTGATTGGAAATAATGTCTATGCAAGTTCAGAAAAGCCTCTCAAATCTTTTCCTCCCATCCATTCTACTGGTCTCTGTTTTGGTTCAATCAACTCCTTCCATCTTTCCCTGGGTCTGTTAAGCATTCTCCTGTAATACTCCCCTCCTTGGTCCTCTGTGCTGCAGCCAGAGTGATCTAGTGGGGCTTTTTTAAAATTTAGGTGTTTGACCATGATGGTTTCCAGATTGTATGATACAGTGCTACATATCCGGATCATCTGTGAATTTCTCAGACATACAAGGTACATCTCAGTTTGCCTTCATTTTCTAAGTTTGTCGCCTTCCCTTTCTGATTGTTTTACCCCATGGTCTAGCTATGTTGATCTTTTCTTTTGTTTCTTTAATGTGTTAGTCTTGAGCCTTATACCTCTGTACCTGCTGTGTCCTGTACTGCAGTATCTTTCTCCTTTCTCTCCAAGTGTTGTATCCTATTCATTCCTGAAGATCCAGACCTAATTCATCTGTTTCTTAGCTTCTCCCGAAACATCTTAGCTTCTCCTGAAACAATCTGATTAATATTAAAGCCCTTTCTTGTTTTTCAGTAGCCACTCAATTAATGGTAGTTTATTCATTTCGTGTTAATACGCAATATATATTGTGTGCCTTCCACTTGCCAGATACTACATTAGTTCTTGAAGATACAGGAATGAAAAAAGATATGGACTTGTTCTCCATGAATATACAGTCTAATGGCAAGACACCTCCAAAGTGAGAGACTCGACAGGGTCAAAGCAGGATGCTGTTTGGGGTCATTATTACTATTGTTATTACAGAGTTTGGTCCTTCTTTAGACCAGGCTTCTTTCTTCAGCCCTGTAGGCAATTAGTCCACTTAATCCTGAAACCGTTTGCAGAGGTCAGTGGATTAAAGGCCTAGATAGTGTGACTTATTGGAATAGAACTATCATGATTGGAACAACAATATAGTATCAGCTGTCTCACTGGCATTATTTTTACATTCTAAGATTGCTCAACCAATAGTCCTATCAGATCTCTTTTCTCATTACCTGCATAGGGAATACTGTTTTTGTTTGTTTGTTTTAATAGACTTTCTTTTAGAGTACTTTTAGGTTCATAGCAAAATTGAGATGATGATACAGCCATTTATTTCCCATGTACTTCCTGCCCTGGCACATACGCAGCCTCTCCCATTATCAACATCCCCCATCAGAGTGATACATTTGTGACAATCGATGAACCTACACTGATACATCATAATCACCCAGAGTCCATACTTTGCAATGGAGTTCACTCTTGGTGTTCTACTTTCTGTGGGTTTGGACAATGTATAATGACACATATCTTATTATGATATCATGCAGAGTATTTTCGCGGCCCTAAAAGTACTCTGCGCTCTGCTTATTCATCCCTTTCTTCCCTCCCACCAACCCCTGGCAACCACTGATGCTTTTACTGTCTCCAGAATTTTGCCTCTTCCAGAATGTCATATAGTTGGAATCATATAGTATGTAGTCTTTTCAGATTGGCTTCTTTCATTTAGTAATACGCATTTGTTTCCCATTGTCTTTTCATGACCTAACAGCTCATTCTTTTTAGTGATGAATAATATTCCATTGTCTGGCTGTACCATAGTGCATTGTTTCTTTCTAATTATTTTTATTTTTTCTGCTGTTGGACTTGAGTCTCTGGGGGCGAGGGCTTTGATGTTTGGTTCCAGGCACATGGTATGCACCTAATTAACAGTTACTGTGTGAATAAGTGACGGGCACAACACTTTCCTCTTTCTCTCCTTTTCCTCATAGTCTGTCCTGCACCTGGAAGCAGCTTTCAGAGTGGATAAGTTTGTGTTCTTGGGAGAGAGTGCATTTCATTCTGTTTTTTCTCACCTAGTCTGCCATCACTTATTAAACCCAGCAGTCAGCAAAGTACAGCTCTTGGGCCAAATCTGGCCTGACACTCGTTTTTGTAAATAAAGTTTTAATGGAACCCAACCACACCCATTCATTTGTGTATTGTGAATGGCAGAGGAGTGGTTGAGACAGAGACCATTTGACCTGCTGTGCAAAAAACATTTACTATCTGGCCTTTATAGCAAAAGTTCTCTGACCTCTGTGCTCACCTGGGAAGGAGCTGGTGGCTGAGATCAGGGTGGCAAAAGTGATTGCTTGTAGGAACTTTTCCAAAGTATCAGCTGTTAGATCCTTATATGGAGTAATATGTTTTTGAGATTTATTTCGACTTGTGTGTTGAAGGTAGAAACTGTTAAAAAAAAGAAGTCTGGTGATAGGTTTGGTAGCTTTTAGTGATCACAAGACAGATGGTTTTGACCTAAGCAATTTTTGGATTAAACAGCTATCCTTAAACTTTAACATGAATCAGAATCACCTGGAGGGCTTGTTAAACTGCAGAGTGTTTCCCCTCCCCCAGTGAATTCCTAATTCAGTAGGTCTGGGTGATGTTCCAGAAACTGCGATGAAACAGGTGCCCAGATGTTGCTAATGCTGCTGGTCTGGGGACCATACTTGGAGAACCACTAGTTTAGAGCAATATGGTTCTGAGCCTTAGTTGCATCTCAGAACCACCTGGGGAGTTTAGAGATTTTTATCTTAAAAACAAAACATGCTTGGGCCTCACCCCAGACTTAGCAAGTCAGAATTCCCAGAGCTGGTCTGTATTTCAAAAAGAATAATTCTGAAGACTATCGTCTTTCTTTTAGCACTGTCATATGGGCTTTGCTGGTTAAGGTGTACATGAGGTGTTTTGATAATAACATAAACTTATTTGACAGTAAGTTTAAAACAGCAATTAGATATAGATGTTACATTCTTAGTTTTAAGTAAAACCATAAACTGGAATGTTGTATATGTATTACATTTTTCAGTGGACTGCAGAAAAACTATAGTCCAAAATGTACACTGAATTCAGCAAAATTATTTTTTTCTTAGTAAATTTGGAAAGTATTTGTAAATTTTGTTTTTTCACTGTGTAAAATTAATTGTAATTCTATACTTGATAATCTCCCTTTTCACTTTTCTTAAAAGTGTGTGGGGATAACCAGCAAGGACCTACTGTATAGCACAGAGAACTATACTCAATATTTTAATAACCTATAAGGAAAAAGAATCTGAAAAAGAATATATATATATATATGGAACACTTTGTATATAAGACTGAGTCACTTTGCTGTACGCCTGAAACTAACACAACATTGTAAATCAACTAATACTTCAATTTTGGGTGGGGAGTCCTGAACAGCTCACATTCTGCCATTCCTTCCATGGTTTCACTGTAGCAAATCTGAATGTTCAAGCGCCTTCTAAAAATGGCTAGAAAAAGCACAAGAGAGGTCTCCTTTCCTGGCTTTTCCTCCTCTGTCTTCAGAGAGAAAATATCCCTTACCATCTAGGTAGGTATCTTTTAAACAAAATAAAGCCTTGTTGCTCTGTACATGCTTTTGTTTAGAGATTTCGATTCCCCTCTACTGCCATTTCCGCATACTCTAGAGCTGTGTTCATTTTAATTTTGTTGATTGCTATTTGTAATGTTCTGAAGCTGAGTATTATGTCAGAATACAAATAAGGCAAAACAACCATGAAATAGTAAATGTCTAAGAACCACATCTTTGGCACTTTGGCTGCTAATGTAGTAGCCTCGCCAATCAGGAGCCGCACAAAGAACTCTTAAGCCCTGTGTTTAGGAAGGGTGAGCATTTCAGTCATGCCTTTGGCCTGCACTTAAAAAAAAAAAAATCCCTTGGCCTTAAAAGGATAGGAATAAATAGCAAGATTCGGATTTATAGATCCCCAAAAGATACAACAAAATAGCCATCAACTTCTTTTTTTTTATTGAAGTATAGCTGATTCACAATGTTGTACCAATCTCTGCTGTACAGCAAATTGACTCAGTTATACACATGTATACATTCTTTTTTTGTATTCTTTTCCATTACGGTTTATCACAGGATACTGAAAACATTTTCCAGTGCTATACATTAGGACCTTGTTGTTTATCCACTCTCAATGTAATAGTTTGCATCTACCAACCCCAAACTCCCAGTCCATCCCTCTCCCTGCTCACCCCCTGGCAACCACAAGTCTGATCTCTATGTCTATGAGTTTGTTTCTGTTTTGTAGGTAGGTTCATTTGTGCCATATTCTAGATTCCACATATAGGTGATATCATATGGTATTTGTCTTTCTCGAAAGAGAAAGGGAAATAAAAGAAAATAATAAGTCAGAAATGACTTATTTCACTTAGTATGATAATCTCTAGTTGCATCCATGTTGCTGCAAATGGCATTATTTCGTTCTTTTTTATGGCTGAGTGGTATTCCGTTGTATGGCATCTTCTTTATCCATTCATCTGTCGATGAATGGATAAATAATTTTTTTCTGTTGATGGACATTTAGGTTGTTTCCATGTTTTGGCTATTGTGAACAGTGCTGCTGTGAACATAGGGATGCATGTATCTTTTTGAATTACAGTTTTGTCTGGATGCAGTCAGCTTCCTAAATTACATAATTCTATATTATGGAATCATGATGATTACTAACATGAAGTGTCAGAAGATGAATTTGACAAGTGGCTTAGCAAGAATCATGTTCCGAGGTATGGAAGAGCTCGTTTATTAAGGCATTTGGATTAATTCAAGTTTCAAGTCAGCTGTCTTAAGTGAAAATTTTCACACTCTTTTTTTTTTTCCATTTCATGAGAAGATTAGGGTACTTAGGAGCCATTGTGAGTTATGTAGAAATGAAGAACTTTTATTCTTTCCTTTTCATGAACCCATGGATGTCACTTGCGTATGCCTCAATCAGCTCTACAAAGTGGGCTTTTATTTGTAAGGACTCATTGTTACAGCCTCTAGAAGGCAATAGTGTCCAGGAGAACCCCAAAGTAATAATGTTAATTCATTATTCTATGTTCTTTTTGTTTAAGCACAGTCATTGGAAGAGCAACGGCTAGTTATTCAACTAGAAAAATTGATTAAAATAGAGACTCTTAATGATAATAACTTTTCTTAATGATGATAATTTTTTTATTACCTCATTACTTTTTGCCTTTTTGAACTTCATTTCTCAAGTGGAAATGTTCTAGATTCCTGCTTTATACATAAGCAGAGCCACTGTCATGGGCGTAGCTGAGGGCTCTCCTTGTTTTGAGAGCAAAACAAAGTACTTCTTGTTGCTTTTTGTTCTTGTTCATAGGAACGTTGTTTAGGTCAGTCGGCTCCCAAAATGAACATGCTTTGCCCACGCTTAGATGGGCCCTGTGCTTGGTTTAATGCTCTGCTGTCACCGTCTTGAAGTGCTTAATATTTTCTGAGCAATGGGCCCCATGTTTTTATTTTGCACTGGATCCCGTAACTAATGAAGTCAGTCCTGGCAACAGGAACTGTATCTTACTCATCTTTTATTTCCCTGCAGATTTTCAGCATTGTGCTGGGTGCACAGATGAGTAAATGAATGAATGAATGAGTGCTCCCTTTGTTCTGAGAGGAAAGCAAAGTAGTTCTTGTTTCTTTTTGCGTTGCTGATAGGAATGTGGTTTAGGGAAGTCGGTTCCCAAAGTGAATCTGCTTCAGACGTTGTGAGGGGGATGTTTGAGGCGTTGGCAGAAGTGGCAGTAGTGAATAAACTTTTAAAGAATACAGATTCTCTGGCCTCACTCTTCATCTTCCTGAGTCAAAATTTCCTGAGAATAAAGGTCAGGAATCTGTGCGTTTAAAAAACTCCTCAGGTCCTCTCGTACCTGGCCTGGACTGTGCTCTTCTCCCAAGGCTCTGCAAGGCCTGTAGGTCTGTGCCCAGTCGTGGATGTGGGTTTCTGGTTTGTCAAGGCTGTCAAGAAAAAGGCCTGTTTCAAGTGACATCAAGTATCAGTACAATTTAGGAGACAGTGGAGGATAAACCAGGCTAAGAATTAGCACGACACACCCAAGCTCAGGATGATACTGTGTGATAGCAGCGGGGCTACCATTTGTCCCATTGCTTATGTCCCATTGGAAGGGGCATGAGAGTCTGTGCAGTTTATGCTCACCAGCTCCCAAAGCATGAGGTGAAGGTTGGCGTTACAAACCATGCTGTAGCGTAAAGGACCAGCCTGTTACAGCCTGCTGGCCTTCTCTCAGGTTTGGCAAGATGAGATCTAGTTCCAAGTAGAGGTAACCAGGTGAATGCAGTATGGAAAGGCCAAAGAAATGGTCAGTCTAGTGCCTTCATGTGCAATTTGGACGTGGGCCTGCCCAGAAGTACTGTAGCTCTGGGGAAGGGGTGGTAGGGGTGGTAGGGGTGGAGCAGAGGGTGTCTAAAGGGGGCTGTGGATGTAGCCTTGTCCCTCCCTCACAGCATTAAATGATTCCCAGGTTTTTATTTAGAAGGCAAGGCTTCAGTGCAAGAGTGCATCTTGTGGATGTCATGATCAGAATGGGGCAGATGGGCTTCCCTGGTGGCACAGTGGTTAAGAATCTGCCAGCCAATGCAGGGGACATGGGTTCGAGCCCTGGTCCAGGAAGATCCCACATGCCGCAGAGCAACTAAGCCCGTGCGCCACAACTACTGAGCCTGTGTGCCACAACTACTGAAGCCCATGCACCTACAGCCTGTGCTCCACAGCAAGAGAAGCCACCGCAATGAGAAGCCCGCACACCACAACAAAGAGTAGTCCCCACTCACCACAATTAGAGAAAAGCCTGCGCGCAGCAACGAAGACCTAATGCAGCCAAAAATAAATAAATAAATAAATAAATTTAGAATGGGACAGGTGATGTGCATCTCGTAATGAAAGATGAAGTTGCTTACGAGACACAAGTCTCTCAATACATAAAGAACCTTGTAACTCCAGACGTGATGGAGATGTACAAAGCTCATGTTGCTGAATGAGAGCATCTAGTCTATGAAAAAACTCCTAAGAAAGAAGTTTCAAGAGGAGAGGTAAAAGGTGAAGTGTCTCCTGCCCAGGAGGAAAGTGGTGCCCTTTAAGAGCAAGCATCCTCAGAACTCAAGGGAGACCCTTAACAGCTCAACATCAAACCATCCCTGTCTGCCCTTGACTATGAAGAGTTTTCACATTAAGAGATACTTGTTAGCTGAGGCAGGAGGAGATTGGTTATAGTGGGTGGAGTGGTGGACAAGACAACAACTAACAGCAAGGGATTAGGGATAAAAATTATCCAGAAAGAGAAAGTCATTTTTCAACTACCTGCATAATTTATTTTTATTACTTAGTAAATATATTTTCCCAGCACCTATTTTGTGTCAGATACTATTCCAGGCACTAGGATACAGGAGTGAGAAGAAGGGTTAATTCTTGATGTCATGGAACCTGAATTTTGATGGGATAAGAGAGACAGTTACTAAACATGTCAGCATTATGAGTGCTGTGAAGAGAAAGTGAATGGTGTGGGTGGAAGATTATGGACCTCACAATGGGTGGGCAGGGATGTGGGTGTGTCCTCCTCTCCCTTCCATGCCAAATGTAGTTGCTACACTAATGTGTTAACTTATCAAGAGCTCAGTTCCCTTATCTTAGGAACTAAGATGGAATTCACCTTCAGTGGCCAGACCATTGAACAGTTTGGTTGTACAGGTTGACTTATGGGGGCTTAGACTGACTTTAGTGCTGTCTATCATGTCAGTACTATAATAACAAGTACCTTTCCAGTTGTTGGATGTGTGTTAATTGAGTGCTAAGAATGAAAAAGTGAACTAATATTACTGTCTTCCATTTTCTAATAAATATGTCTGGCTGACTTGAGGAAAATAAAAACAAAATGCCAAGCAGGTGATGTTTTTGTCTGCTAATATTTAGGCTGACTTTTGGCAGATTTCTCTCTTGTTTTACATTTACTGAAATACAGAAATTGAGACTGGCCAATGAGTAAATGGTTAAAGTGATGACATTTTTAACATTAAATATTTAAATATTATAGGCTAAGAGAAGAATATGTAGAATTAATCAACAAGCGAGTTTTATAATATTGGATATTTTTGTTATAGATTTAAAGCATTGTATACTTTTATTGAGAAGTTAGACCCTGTGGGGTGATTTTTTTTCTTTACTCTAGACTTGTAGAAAATTTAAGCATCATTAAAATGACCAAATAGAATTAATATGTACATAAGAAGAGATATTTTTATAGCTCTTGAATAGAGAATTAGATAATACCAAAGCAAACTTTCGTTTATATGTAGATGATTTATTTATAATTTTAAAAATTATAGATGATATGGATGATTTATAATTTTTAGAACACTAAATAATTAGAGAATCCAACAGAAAAATCATAAGTAGATGTATTTTAAATTTTTTAAAAAACCCTAGATTTACCAACAAGATTCATGAAGTGGAAATATTTGTTTTAAACTCTGTAGAGTTTTTAGTATCTTGGACCATCTGATCTGATCTGATCACTCTCATTTTATATCTAGGGAAAACTGAGACTTAGATTAAACAATTTAGCATCTGGGGACTATTTCACTTTGAAGTGTTTACAGGACATGGTTTCAACCATTCGTAAGTGGAGAGGCCATTTAATACAGTAGTTATAAACATTCCTGGATTGGGATTGTGGTTATTGTTGTTTTCTCATACATGCTATAGCTCTGTGAACTTGGGTAAGTTACTTAATTTCTCTAAGGCTTCAGTTCCTCATCTGTATAGTTGGGAAAAATGGGGCATGCCGTCCTCCTTCCTTGGGATTAGGTGACAGAATGACCACAAGCACACAGCACAGTACGGGGCTTAGAGAAAAATCAGGGGAAATTGTTGTTATTGGTTAAACTAAAACAGAAATACTTCTGTCAAAAAGGGTCTTTCCGAAAGGTGACATTTTAAAACAATATATATTAGAAACACCAAAGATATAGACGTTTTCTTAGTTCTTTCTGATTAAGGAAATCAACTGTTATATTGTAGCAATCTTTTTCTTGAAAATTTAGGTTTATTTGAATATCAGTTAGTAGATCTACAAGTGTTATTAGTACTTAGGCCAAGTGGTTGACTTTTGCTTTAATTTACAGCTAATACTTAAATAACAGATAAATTATATAGCATTTGCTATGTGCCAGGTACATATATCAACATATTTAATCCCCACAAAAAAACCCCAATGAGATAGGTAATTATCACGATCCCTATGTGAGAGATGTTGAAACTTCACCCCACAGAAGTTAAGCGGGAAGTCTGGGGTCACTGGTCTCTGTGTGGAGAAGCTGGGGTTTGAGCCCCACCTATTGGCACTAGAGTCACTACTCTCACCCATCACACTGTGAGCACATCACAGGAGGAGGATTGCTAGTAAGGAGAAAGCAAGGGTACTCCAGTTACTGTACAAATCTGTGTTTGATTTGCCCAGGTGGGTTCTTATCCAACCAAGTATTGACTTCTGAGAACTCCATTCTGTGGGGATGCTCATACAATGGTAAAAGTGGCTGCCGTTAATTGACTGCTTACACGGATCATAAACTCTAATAGGGACTTTACATATTTCTTTTCTTTAAAATTCATAACAGCCCCCTGAGATAGATATGATGATGATACATGTGATGATGTCCATTTTACAGGTGATGAAACGGAGTCTGAGTGAAGTATGTAACTTTCTCCAAATCACAGCTATTTGTCTCACTCCAAAGCCACTGTAATACTTAAGTTTCCATGATGAATATTGTGTATACCTCAGTTCTATGTCCCTGAAACTGTTAGTAAATGATGATGATTATGAACAGTAAATAGAGTAAGTCAACAGGGTGTTATGGAGAATGTCCCCCACTATCCCAGAATAATATATAATCCCATATCTAAGGATATTCAGTAATTATCTGTGTTACCTCCAGAAAGCAACGAGTCGCCTTCATATGAAAAATGAGGGTAGGGCTTTGGACTAGATGATCTCTTTCCAGAGTAGCCTTTCATCTTCCCAGCCAGGATGAGAATTTAGCTAAATATTCCCTTAAGTAACACTAGACGGCGCATGAGAACAAAAGAGTTGGGAGCCATTTATAGGATGCATGTAATCCCTATTTTGAAATAGAACAGAATTTATTTTCTGAAGTGAATCATTGATGATTTCAGTCTACTGATACCTAATGTAAGGAACACCTGACCTGATATTCTGCCAATATAACACTCTACCTTGTCTACAATTTGGAGCAGAACTTTGATAAATCTAAGCAGAAAGCCAATTCTTTATTTTCGGCAGAACATTAACCAAACAGATCTCCTGGCATTATTTCTATAAAGTAATTCTGGCCCTACCATAGCAAATTAAAGGAAATTGAATATCTGAAAGAGATGATACAGTCAAGGAATATTCCTATGAGCTCTATAAAATGAATCTTTATGCTTTCTTGGACATTGCAATGTATGTTACCAGGAATGCAGGCTTGTGACATTATGCAAAAGACACAAAGAAAATAGCCAAAAAGGGTACACATTTGTTCTCTAGAGGTATTTGTTTTTAGGTCATGAAACTTCCATACTTTGGGCTCTATTAAGTCAATTTATTTGTTTTCAACTATTACTCATAATCTTTTTTTGAAAATTTCTTTTTCTGGTCATTGTGACTTCTTTGAGGAGTTACAGAGCCTAGTGAGACAGAGTAAAGCAAAAGGTAGAAAACAAAAGAAAGAAACTACAAGGGTGGAGACAAAGGATTCAGTATTCAGATGAGAAGCTCTAATGCAACCCAGGTCAATATAATTTCACATCATTTTCTGAATGTCTCTGAAAAAAATAAAAAATAATGGTGGATAGATGTGTTAGTTTAAGCCCAGTACTTTCAAATTAAAAAAAAAAAATTGAAAGCGACACACTAGCCTGTGTTAATTTTTAAAAACAGCTTTCCAGGAGAGAAGAAAATAGCATCCTTAAGGAAATGCCTCATGAGTATCTTTGCTGTTCACAACTGCATAAACCATTAAGAGCTAACCAGCTGATGTAAAGACAGGTCAGTTGTTTTGAAGCAAGCTTAACAGTTAATTGATTGAGTGCTTACTGTGCGCTTAACATTTGCTGCTGTTTATTTGTATTATCTCATTTAATTTTCCCAACTGTTCTTTGAGGGGGGATTCGTTTATTATCCTCACTTTGGGGATGAAAAGACTGAGGCTTAAGGGGGTAAGGTAATAAGCCCAGGGTCTTGTGGCTACTGATGGGAGGAGCCTGGTCTGTCTGATTCTTAAGGTCCAACTTTGCGCTTCCCTGGTGGCGCAGTGGTTAAGGATCCGCCTGCCAATGCAGGGGACACGAGTTTGATCCCTGGTCCGGGAAGATCCCATGTGATGTGGAGCAATGTGGAGCAACTAAGCCCATGCACCACAACTACTGAGCCTGCGCTCTAGAGCCTGCAAGCCACAACTGCTGAGCCTGCATGCCACAACTACTGAGCCTGTGTGCCACAACTACTGAAGCCAGTGTGCCTAGAGCCCATGCTCCACAACAAGAGGAGTCACCGCAACCAAGAGTAGCCCCCGCTCACCGCAACTAGAGAAAGCCCGTGCGCAGCAAGGAAGACCCAACGCAGCCAAAACTAAATAAATAAAATAATAAATGTATATATATAAAAAATGATAGATACAAGTATACAAAATCAGGGCATGAACATGACTTGATAAATTAAGTAGGCTTAATTTCAATACTGCAATAAGAGGGACCTATTCAAATTCTCACCATTTGTTTCACACTCACACTTCAAGGGCATTTATGATCTCTCAAAACTGATCAGTTTTGTGCAGATAAACCATGTTTCTTTTAAAAAGACTTGTGCACTTGCCCAGGCTCAACGATATTAAAATCTAGCACATAAAGCCCATTAGTAGAGGTAGAAATATAGGCAATATACTACTACAGCAACAACCATCAATTACAGTTAAGAATTTTTCTGTAACAACCAAATGGATAATCAAATATTGTAACAACTCAAGTATTACTAAGCAAAGTGCATTTCTACAGTATTCAGTGTTGCTATTCAGTTTCTAACTTAAAACAGCCTATGGTAACTGGTAGCAAAGAAAGTCCTTGCGATAGACTGCCTCTGCTTGGGAACTTATGATGTAATTATTGCATGCTGCTAATGTACCATCCAAATATGTTAGTATGATCTTCCCTTGAGAAAAGTGTGGCATGAGAGCCAGACTTATGCCATATTGTGAATTAATTGAAATATTCTTTAGATATCCTCTCCACTTTCTCGTCTTTCTCAGTCATACTCCAGTGTCTTCACCACCACCCCCAGCACAGGCCCACTGTTTCCCAGAGAAGCTTAGGCACCATGGGTCACTTAAAAGCTATTTCACCAGTGATTGTGATCCCTTGCGGGAAACATGATGCCTGAACTCAGGTTCTAATGTTAGTAGCCAGATAAAGTGAACTTCCTTTTGATGTTTAGGGGCTGCTCTCTTGATTTGAACACAGTTCATTTTATTTTATTTATTTTAAATGAAAGATTTATTATTCATTTATTATATTTATTTTTGGCTGTGTTGGGTCTTCGTTGCTGCGTGCAGGCTTTCTCTAGCTGCAGCAAGTGGGGGCTACTCTTCATTGCCGTGGTGTGTGGGTCTCTCATCGCGGTGGCTTCTCTTGTTGAGGAGCACGGGCTCTAGGGCGTGCAGGCTTCAGTAGTTGTGGGTCGCGGGCTTAGTTGCTCTGCGGCACGTGGGATCTTCCCGAATCAGGGCTCGAACCCGTGTCCCCTACATTGGCAGGCGGATTCTTAACCACTGCGCCAGCAGGGAAGCCCACACCGTTCATTTTATTCAACTCCAAAACTGTATGCAACTCTCATGTATTGGTGATTAACCTGATCTTGATTACCTTAATTTTGAGAGGATGACATGAACATAAAAAATCTCAGGAAGGAAAATATATTTTGCTTAGGCTCCCAGATCACCCATGATATGGCAGCAGAGCCATGCCCACCAACATGCTGGCCTTGTGTCTAAGGAAGTTATCCATAAATTAAAGTTTTTTAGTAACTTAGGGGGTGAATGGGTGGAAGATTATTATGAAATATGTTATTTTGGCACAAGCTCAAGGGAGGCCTCGGAGAACAGGATGTGGTTCATTGTATGCTAAATCTGCTTTGAGATTAGCTAGGTGAAATCATGCAAGTCTCTTAACCTCTGTAGTCTCAGAACCTCATCACTAAAAGGTGAGGTGTGGGGTTTGATGTGCTTAACATCTTTCTAAGCTCTAACCTTCTAGGATTTTTTTAGACTCCACACTTGAAGAGAGTAATCAAAAGTAGGGCATGCGATTTTAATCAAAGCCCAAAATTATTTCAGGACAGTGTTGTTATAATTAATATTCAGAAGTTCTTAGAGATACTTAGATGAAAGCTCAAAAGGAAAAATGATTATGGTTTAGCAAATTCAATGAGTAATTAATTGCAGATGACTAACGCTCTCCCTCCCGCTCTCCTTCCCCTTCAGGGGCACAGGAATAGGATAAGCAATAAAAGTGACTCAGATTCTTCCTGGCATGCCTGAAAGAGCCGAAGGAAATTTCTGACATGATTTAGCATGTGTAGTCTTCTATCCTTGTTAATTATTGTGAAATAGAATCTGCTTAATATCTAACAGTCCTTCTAACCTCATTTGTAATTCTGAACAGTCTAATAACATCCTTTGTCAACAGTGTCAAACAACCACAAATTTCATTTCACAGAGAAGTTGGTAGTACTCCATCTCTCCTGCTTCCTCAGTTCTTTATGGCGTCTGTATGATCTCACTTTTATGTGGAATCTAAAAAAGATGGAACTCATAGAAACAGACCAGATTTGTGGTTGCTGGAGGTGAGGGAAATGGGTGAAGGGGGTCAAAATGTACTAACTTCCCAGTATAAGATAAGTGAGCCCTAGAGATGTAACGTGCAGCATAGTGGCTATACTTAATAATACTGTATTGTATATTTTAAAGTTGCTAGGGGAGTAGATCTTAAAAGTTCTCATCTTAAGAAAAAAAATTGTAACTATGTGAGGCAGTGGATGTTAACTTATCATGGTGATCATTTACTGTATATACGTGTATCAATTCATTATGTTGTATACTATAAACTAATACAATGTTGTACGTCGGTTCTATCTCAATAAAACCAGGGACAGATTAGAGCAGTTGTTTGCTCAGTCTTAGAACAATATGATCTTCTTTTTCTAATGGGAGTGCTAGACAATGACAACAAAAATTCACACTTAATCCCAGTAAAAGTTTTAAGTAGAGCAGCATCGTCAAAAGCCGGATCAGTGGGTCCAAAATGGAAACTAGAATGAGAGGGGAGTGGACTAGAAGAGGTCTTAGCGGTTATTTGTTCATCTTTCTTTTCTTTTCACATATAAGGAAACTAAGACTAGAGAAGTTAGGCATTTGTTTATGGTCACATGACAGGTTAGTGTTAGAGCCAGAATGAGAACCTGGGATTCCTGACACCAAAGTTGATAATTCCCCTTCCACACTATATTGACTGTCTTTGCAGTAACTGGATACAGAGAAGAAAAATGGAAAGCAGATGATCTGCAAACTCTTTAATCCTGCTGAACTAGATGATTTTCGTGTTTGATTGCTGCTTTCAAAACCATAAGACTTAAAGGTCTGGTTTTGTGCATTACAGTGTGTATAGCATCTGAGTAATCTAATTATTACTTTCAGGAGAAACGATGTATGGAATTAACCATATTTTCTTCCTCGTGAGAAATAATTGTATTTTTAGATGTAGAATACTTGATGTTGACATTAATATTAAATAGAGTAATAACTTCTAGTGATACATTTGTGTGGTATGTGTGTTTGTGTGTAAGTGAAAGTAAAACCAAATGAATTATTAAGACAGGATGAGAACAGCCATGAAGTGAGACAGGCAGGCTCAGTGTCAGGACTCTAGCATAAGCCAAAGGCAGCAGTGCTAAGATGCACTCCGATTTCTACCTGCAGGCAACTTTTAATAAAACGGGAAACAGCGTCCGTTATAGTCTGGTATGAACTATAGGACCACATAAGGAAGGTTTCTTCTTAGTCACCATGTTTTTAACTCAGAGTGGATAGATGAGTTTTTGCAGTGGACCTGGTAAATTGGTGTCAGTCTGCAATAGCGTGAGAATACTCTATTTTTATCTCTCAAATCATCCTGGGGAAATTTATAGACAAACAGCTCTAGATCCCAACCAAGGTGATGGAACCACTGCAAAGTAAACCTCATCTTATGGAATCTACCCTAAAGGTAGATTTTCATTAATTAAGCAATTAGCAAAAATGGAGGATTGGAGGATTCATGTCCCTGTCTTGGGCACATTGTACCTGCTCTCACCTGGAATCCAGGAGGTTCCAGATGTGTCTCAATCCCAGTTTTACCACATACTCTCCATATAGAAATACCCACGTGTTTGGTAACTTCTGTGAGCCTGAATTGCCCCTATGTATGAGTTAGCATTAGGTAGAGTACCTGATGCACACCATAAATGTAAACCTGTCTAATGAATAATTGAATTAGTAGAGAAGAAAATAGACTGTGTAGAGGATGGCCTTTTTTTTTTTAAAAGCAGTACTGAAGTCTAAGGAATGAGCTTTATTGGAAAAGGGAAAATGTTGGAAAAAAGTGTTCAAGAATATGTGAATGTTCACTTCTCAAGATCTCCAAAGAATTGCTGGAACATAGTAAGAAGAGCTGGATTCTTTCAGGTCCCAGATCTTGTTGAATTATTAGTTTGCGCTGTAGCAAAGTTATCATTTCTTTTTCAAGAATTTGTTCCCTATGAAATTTTCCCTTAAGCAAAGCAGACGTTCTTAAAAAATCAAGATTTCTTTAGGACTTTTCCCCCTTGTATATTTGGGACTATATCACTGGAACTTAAAGTCCCCTAACCCTTGCAATTAACACCTTCCCATCTGATGTCCCCTATCTATTGGGAAGCCAAAGGCTAATGTGTTGCCCTTACAAATAAACCATAACCTGTGACATGCATTGCTTGAATGAAGCACTGGCCCAGAGTTAAATATTGAAAATCCACCAGTAGGCAGGCTGACTAGGAGTTATAAGTAGGTCTACGGGACATAGATATATAAAAGGTGATGCTAATTTTCTATTAAAACAGTGCAGACAAAGATGGAGAAGAAAGTATGGAAATAAGGCCAAGTGTTGCCAACTGAGAGTATGAGGTTTGAAAACAGCAGATCCTTTGACTCCCTGAAGAATGAAACTTTTGGTTATAGAAATTGGGTGGAGCACGGGTGATTCACTGCAGTCACTCCCCTCTTGTGTAAAAGCAGGTCATCAAGGATCAAAAGTCATTTTCATGCAATGTCTAGTCATTGATTTTTCCCTAAAATTAGTCCCATGGTCTCTTTTCTCTCTTTTTTTAATAGTAAAAAAATCCAACATGAAAAAACTAGTTTCATTTTTCTTGTGATTATGTAAAATACTGCTCATTGTAAAATATTCAAACGTAAAGAAATGTATGAAAGCTAAAATTGTTTCAAGATAACCACCATTACTATTTGAATGACCATCCTTTCATGATTCTCTTTATATCTGATGTTACTTGTTGTGTAACTTTTTTCTCATGGACAATCTTTTTTCCCTCACCTCTCCCCCAAGCCGTAACTGCTTTTGAAACAAAATAATACAGAAACAGGAAACCCATATTTACAGCCTGCTGTGTACCTTTCCATATCTGTCTTCATGCTCATCTAATCATATAGAAACATAATGGGCATAATGTATTTTGAAGTGTGTTGTTTTATAAAAAAATAAAAATCTTGTAATCCTAGAGCTTAAAACCTCTCCACACGTGAGTATAGAATGCTAGATTTTTATACATTTCTCTTTAATTTTTTATAGTTACCTCACTTGCACCCAATTCAACAGCATTTTTCTTGGCAATTTGCCTTTATAAAAGATTCCCAAGACTTTCAACTTAGTTCTCATAGAAACAATTATTTTTGAACTCATATTTTGTCAGTTTGAATAATATATAGTTAAATTACTTAATAGGTCCAATTAGCCTGAATAGCTTCCTTATTCTTAGTAAACATATATCATTCAAATGGTGAGAGAAGAGCTCCATCAGCACAGACAGAAGCCTACAAGTTTCAAACCTTCTGCTTCTACCAGTGGGTTTTACATAGACCTGGGAGAACTCCTATTCTCCCAACACGTTTGGCTTTTGCTGAAGTGACAAGAGACCATACATGCTATTCTGTGTCTCCCCCCTAACCCTCACCCCTGTGGTATTATCCAGAGGTTCTTTTAAATTTGTGATTATATGAACAAGATTTGTTGAGAACGACCAAACACACTCTATTTACTATTTTCGCATACTTTAAATAATATACAGTGTTCTTTAAATAATGTATAATCTGATACCAGTAACCAATTTCTCTTCAGTTATGTTTTGATGATAAACCTTATTCAGTGGATCATGTATTATAGTTCTATTGAATCTCTTGCATGTTTCATAATTTGCTAATAAGATCTACTCTTTCCCTTGGTATACGTCACTCACTGAATCAGAGGCCTTATGATCTAGTCTGAGTCTTTGGCTACGGCACATGAGTCTCTTCTCCTACCTCCCAGAATAGCTTGAAGAATTACTGCAAAGTAACTTCATACCCATTATTTTGTGGATTATCCAGTCTAGAAATTACAATTAAAGTGGCAGGCCAGGGGTGCCAGTGTCTGGAATTGGGTCAGCTAGAAGGTAGGCTGGTTGGTATCTAAATCTGGCCTGTCAGAAGTGAAGTTTGGGGGAATTGGGCTAAGTTGTGAGGGACAGGCAGGGACACTGTCAACTCCAAGAAATCAACAGAAGGATGAGTCAGAAATTCGAGTTTAGAATCCTGTGGAGGGACAGTCATGGACCCAGGCAAAGAAAACTGCACAGTGAGGAAGCTAGAAGATCATTTTAATGAGTCCATTTTGTCAGAATCTAAACACTCGGCCTTAGTAGTAAATCAAGTAGCAGCAAAATAACGGCATTTGGTACTTTATTCGTTTGGAGAAAATTATGCCCTCATAATGAAAGGGCATGGCAAATCATGCAGAATTGTTGAAATAGATTTTACTTTATACTCCTCTCCTTAGTCATTTAGGTACCAGCAGAAGTTATCTATTTGGTCCAAATCTTTACAGGAAAAGGAAGTGAGAAACGGAAGTGAGAGGTGTGTTGATGTCCGTTAATGTCTCTGTAGCTCGACTGTTTAGTAATTGCTCAGTGGGATAAAGAGGAAGCAGCTGATGGCTGCTCAGCCCCACTCGCTCATGCTAGATGAACTGGCTTCTTCTAATTTATGATCCTGGATTATCTGTCTACAAAAAGTAAGGGAAAAAAAATAGATCCATTAACTCGGTGTAGCCTATAACAGATCGTGGGGTAAAGTTTAAAAGTACAAAAATTCCTGGCCTTAGTTTCAATAAAAATAAGGTGATAGAAAAGACTACATTTATTGTCTCCTGCCAAATCATGATAGTAAATGGATCCTTTTTTCTTTATCTTTTTCACATTTGATTAACAAAAACAATAGCTATAAGATATGAACAGAGAAAATTATAGGAGGATTTTTTTGTGTTTGTTTTACAAAGTTGTTATTAATGCTGTTTACCTGCTATGCTGTACCTGTTTCTAGGAAAGTATCTTTTCTGTTTTAGGTATTAATTTCTTCTTCTTTGATCATTTTTCATCATAGTTACATGCTGCCTTACTTACAAGGGAAACCTGGAAAATCTTAGTTAAGCCAGTTAAAAAAATGCTTTAATTTTAAGGGTGACAAAGATAAAAGTACCAGAATGTACTGGTCCATGTATTTATAAGTCATGTGAATGATGGATCAAGTTTAAATGTAATTGGTTTTTCGGCATATCTTATAAATACCAGAGCTTTTGATTGAGGATCTAGAATAAAGAAGCAGCTTGCCTATAAAGTTACGACTCCAGATTATTCTAAAACAAACCAGAAATGTTGTCCCCTTTGAAGAAAATTTATGAGGAGTAAACGCCTTAGGGATCTGTTGTTACAAGTATCTCTCATGGATAAAAATCTACTAGGAACCCCTCTACTGGGATATCTTTAGGAACAGGCTTATGAGCTACATAAAAATCTCTCTCACAGACAGTTCTTATGTGGTATGAGAATGTGTTTTATTGTAAACCAGTTAACTAACTTTATAGTCACTTGTGAGCTGTAAGCTGTCCCTTGCAATTTAAGTGGTACTAATGGGGATATAATTTGCAGCAATGCTTCTCTATTATCTGTAATTAAGGGGCTCTTTGTGTTTCAATTTCATAATAGAAACACGTGTCTTTTATAACTTTGTCACTTGTTTACTTTTTTTTACGCTCAGTTTTGTTTTCAGTTTCAGCTCAGCACATTTTAAAATTGCTCGTCTGTTCAAAGAAATTGGTTAAAAACGATTGTAGGTACTGTATTACTCTACTGTGCCTCCCCCCACCCCCCAGCAATCAGAAAAAAACAAAAAAACCTTCTAAATATTTCTTGTATCCATTTGCTTTTTAAAAATTGTGGCAAAATATACATAATATAAAATTTATCATTTTAAACATTTTTAAGTGTCCAATTCAGGGGCATTAAGTCCATTTGCTTTTTCACCTGGTAACAAATGGGGAAATCTGGAGTCATTCAGAAATACACTTTTAGTAAGAATTCTAATACCATAGATTTGTGGATAAAATAAGAAAATGGGTATCTTAATTTAACGGCTATTCCATTTCGGCTCATCTCCCTGAGACGTGCTTATATTATTTATTCATTCATTTAACCATTATTTGTTAAGAATCTCCCATCTGCCAGTCTACCTTAGTGCAAGACCAAAAGGAAAAAGTCCTACCCTCCAGAGATCTCACTTAGACCTGTGTGTAGGGAGTCACAGAAGAAGACAATCATAATATATTGAAGAAATGTCTAGAATGGAGAAGATTGGAATGTAAATGGAAGCCCTAGAGGCAGGTTTGCTCAAGCTTCCCCAGCAGAGCAGGTTTTACTCTAACGTGAAGGATGAGTAGGCACTGACCAGCTAGGGAGGCCAAAGACAGCAGGGTATTTATGCTGAGGAAGCAGCACGTGCCACGGCGTGGAGCCTGCGAGCCACCAGGGCATCTACGGGGATGGCAGTGGGCTTGCTGTGGTGGCAGACAGGTGTGTCTGTGGCAGAACATAGAGGTAGGATTAGACGGCTGATGGGGACCGTCATGAAGGGCGCTGATCAGCTGATCTGCTGGTGTTTCCAAAGAGTGGTCTTAGTTTGAGATGTTCTTAGTTGTTACTTGAGTTGGGAGTAGAAGAAGAGGGGCTTAGGTAGCCAAATCAGTTTGGGAAATGTTCGGTAAAAAACAGGTTTTTGTTTTCCATTTTAGGACTTAGAGCATTACTTTACTATGTGAATTCTGATTTTCCTAGGGTAAGAAATGGCATGGCCTGTTTCCTAAATACACAGACCATAGAACAACTGACCTCTCCCCGACCCTTCATTGGGAAATGCTGCTGTAGTCCTTGGGGACCCATTAGAACACTTCATTATTTAGACTGAATCTGTTTCCACCCTACTTTCTCTGTAAGGCTATGGATCCTTTATGTATTGACTGTTTCCAAAAACCAGTGACTAAAATCAGGGATGCTCAAGGCTAAACACCCCCATCAGACTTAGTTATATTTTTCAATGTGATTGAAATGTACTTTGTAATTGTTGGACAGATCCATATTCCCTTTATTTCTTGAAAAAAATCATCAAAAAAATGTGTCTCAGTTGAGTTTCTTGTTTTATTGTTCATTTTGTTTTTTAATGAAAGATGAATTGATTAGAGTGCAATATTTTCTATGTTAAAGTGATCCTAGAATTTATGCTTAGAAATTCCTTGTTGGATACAGCTCAATAGTAGAACAAATAAGTTATTTAGCCAATATAAAAAGAAAATATTCTCTGTGGTTGGATTATGGATAATTAATTTTTTTGTGCTTATTTGGAAATTCTACATTTTCTACAATGAACAGTTACTGCATGTGTATTAATACACATTAAGCTGTAATAAAAACTAGAAGTCAACAAGGATTGTTTCTTCAAGGTTGCCATTCAGATTATGTCACTCGTCATATATTTTACTTTGGTCAAAAGAAGTTTGCAATCACAGTATGTTATTCATTTTACTCTTTATCACACAGTGTTTTATTTACTGCTTTATCTTCAGTACCTGATGGTAGACTTTCTTACGATAATGCTGCAGGTTTTTTCTTTTAACTTTTTAAGGCATAGTTTATCTATGGCAAAATGTAAATGTGTTAAGTGCACAGCTTGATGAATGTATACACATGTATACATACACCTGTGTACCCATCAATCGGGATCAAGATAAAGTATATACCCATCATCCCGGAAAGTTCTCCTGTGCCGTTTTCAGATCCTGGTCCCAAATCGCCACGATTCTGACTTCTATCACCATATATTATTTTTGTCTATTATTAAACTTTATGTAAAATGGAATACATGTATGCTTTTGTGTCTGGCTTGTTTTCTGTATCTGGCTAGTATATGTTGCTTTTGAGATTCACCTGTATTGTTTCATGTATCAATAGCTAAATTTTTTTTTTTTTTTTTTTTTTTTTTACTGTTCATCATATGGAAATACCACAGTTTGTCCATTTTTCTGTAACTGGGCATTTGGATGGTTTCCAGGTTTCGACTGATATAAATAAAATGAGGGTCTCATCTAGATTTAGATTATTCAAGAAAGAAAAAAGACAATCAAAAGGAAATATCAGAGGCAAAAATTTTTTTCATTCACTCAGCTGATTTATCAAGGAGGAATGTAGTTTTAGAGGGTAAGGTTTTTTGGATACAAAGTGAATTATATCATTTCAACAAATATTTTTTGAGAAACTATTTTCATACTGCATGAAAACTTTATACAAATTTATTGTCTAGTATAGATAAGGCTAGTATACCAAACATCCATAATGTAAAATGCATGATAAATGCAATAAAAGAAACATATTCCATTAAGGATTTAGAGAAGGAAACAGTCATATTTCTTAAGAAAATGGTTATATCATTTACTAAGATAGTGAAGTTGGGGGAAAATGGGGAATAGGGAGAAAATTATTTATTTGTTTTTATTATAAAATAGAGTGAGAAAGAGCAAGAGTGAGGCGGGGGGAGAAGAAAACATAAGAATAAGAATTGAGTAAACAGGAGTTAGTGAGCTAGAGGTGAGAACAGCATCATAGCACCTTCTGAAAGGTTGATCTCTGATTGGTCTATCTTAGTATATGGTCCAGAAACCTGAACCCTTTAATGGATGGAATTCAGTGTGTCTGTGAACATGGACAGAAAAAATTACAAATTTATTTTCACTAATGTCTCACTGAAATTGAATGATTTTTTAAAAATTTATTTATTACTTTATATTTTTTATTTTTGGCTGTGTTGGGTCTTCGTTGCTGCGCGGGGGCTTTCTCTAGTTGCGGTGAGCAGGGGCTACTTTTCGTTGTGGTGCGCGGGCTTGTCATTGCAGTGGCTTCTCTTGTTGCAGAGCACGGGCTCTAGGCACGCGGGCTTCAGTAGTTGTGGCGTACAGGCTCAGTAGTTGTGGCTTGCGGGCTCCAGAGCACAGGCTCAGTAGTTGTGGCACACGGGCTTAGTTGCTCCGCGGCATGTGGGATCTTCCCAGACCAGGGCTCGAACCCGTGTCTCCTGAATTGGCAGGCGGATTCTTAACCACTGTGCCACCAGGGAAGTCCGAATGATTCTTTTAATTAAGAATGGAAGTAATAAATTATAGTAGTGTTAGTAGAACCTGTTATTTTGTCACCAGTAGATATGGCAGGTATTTTCATATCACATAACTGTTGCAAATATCTTAAAGCTTTTTGTGCTTATCATTACTTTTAAATTACGGAGATTGTAAGAACCATCATTAGATCTTGTTATTGAATGTACTGGTAAAGAAACAATTGTTACAATATCACAATTGTTTTTAACATTTTGATAATGGTCTTTTAAAGGGATTGATTTCATTTGTTATCCTGTTTATTTTATGTATTTAAAAAGATTATTCTGAGACAGTATCCAGAGATTTCATCATACTGACAGAGGGGTTCAAGGGTACAAAGTTTGAGGACCTCTGATTCAGAGACCATTCCTTGTGGGTACTTAGAGGCCATTGTACTTTCAGAGCCTAATTTATTCTAAATGACACTCATGGAAGACTGAAGTAAAGATCAGAATGCCAGTTCATTAATTTGCAATAAGGGATAACTACCATGTAAAATTTACAGGGTTACAAGGAGAAATGCACAAATCTACAATCATTGTGGGAGAATTTAACGTGTCTCTCTGGGTAACTAATAGAATAAACAGAGAGAGAAAAAACAGAAAACAAACCAGAAAACCAAGTAAAAATGTAGAGACTTTGAACAGCGTGATTAGCAACCCTGCCTGAACAAGCATATATGGTGCCCAGCAACAGCAGCATACACCTTCTTCTCAGCATATGCAAGACATTTGTTAAAACTGACTATATACTGGATAAAGGAGACGTTTCAACAGATTTCAAAGGATTGAAATCCTACAGAGTAAGTTCTCTGATCACGATTCAAATAAGCTAGAAATTAACAACAAAAAAGGGTATCCTCCTACACTGTTGGTGGGAATATAAATTGATATAGCCACTATGGAGAACAGTATGGAGGTTCCTTAAAAAACTAAAAATAGAATTACCATATGATCTAGCAATCCCACTACTGGGCATATACCCAGAGAAAACCACAATTCAAAAAGATACATGCACCCCAGTGTTCATTGCAGGACTATTTACAATAGCCAGGTCATGGAAGTAAGCTAAATGCCCATCGACAGACAAATGGGTAAAGAAGTTGTGGTACATATATACAATGGAATATTACTCAGCCATAAAAAGGAACGAAATTGGGTCATTTGTAGAGACGTGGATGGATCTAGAGACTGTCATACAGAGTGAAGTAAGTCAGAAAGAGAAAAACAAATATCACATATTAACTCATGTATGTGGAACCTAGAAAACTGGTACAGATGAACCGGTTTGCAGGGCAGAAATTGAGACACAGATGTAGAGAACAAACGTATGGACACAAGGGGGGAAAGCAGCAGCAGGTGGGGGTGGTGGTGTGATGAATTGGGAGATTGGGATTGACATGTATGCACTGATGGGTATAAAATGGATGACTAATAAGAACCTGCTGTATAAAAAAATAAAATAAAATTCAAAAACTAGAAAAATCCCTATGGTTGGAAATAAATACACTTCTAATTAATTCTTGGATCTAATCTAAAATCAGGTAATACTTTGTACTGAATAATAAAAATACTGCATATTACTATTTGTGAGATGCAGTTAAACCTAAGGCCTGTTTAGAAGGCAACGTATGGCTTGGTATGCATATGTTAGAATAGAAGAAAGTCTGAATTTCAATGAGCTAAGCATCCCATGTGAGATACTGGAAAAAGACTAGCAAATTTAGCCTAAAAGCATAGAAGAAAAAAGAGGATAACAGAAATTAATGACATAAAATATAGAAATACAATAAAGAACAATCATATATCCTAAAGCAGATTCTTTAAAGGACAAATGAAATGGATAACCTCTTGGTGAGTCTAAGATTAAGAAAAGAGAAGGCACAAGTAATCAATATCAAAGAAAACATGACATAACTATAAATCTTAAAGGTATTATAAATACAAGGGGATACCATGAATAACATTATACAAATTGAAAATTATACAAATTTGAAAATTTAGTTGAAATTAACATATTCCTAGTAAATGTAACTTCACAAAAGAAATAGGATATTGTCATCATCCTATAATTATTAAATAAGTTGAATTTGCTACTAAAACCTTTACACAAAGTATACCTTTAGCCCAGATAGCTTCATTGATGAATTCTACAAAACACTTAGAAAAATTCTCGTGTAATTTTTTTTCTTAACTCTTGAGACAGTAGAAAAGGAGGGAACACTTGACATTTTTTATTAGATCAGAATTACCTTGATATCAGATGCTGAGAAGTTTATTACAAGAAATTGATATGATAATTTCTTTGCTTTTCTTTGTAGAATTGCCACCTAAGCACATGTGATAGTTTTCGACTGTGACTGTAACTAATTACAATGAGTTTAGTGGCTTAAAACAATACAGATTTATTATCTTACAGTTCTATAGGTTAGAAATCCATTACAGGTCTCACTAGCTTACAATCAATGTGTTAGTGGCTACATTGCTTTCCCGAGCTCTAGGGGAGAAACTATCTTTTCCAGCTTCTAGAGGCTGTCAGCATTCCTTAGCTCTTGGCCCTGTTCCTGCTGCTCCAAAGCCAGTCAACAACAGCAATAGAATCGTTATCCACTGTGTCATTCTGACCTCCTCTTATGCCTCCTTCTTCCACTGTTAAGGACCTTTGTGGCTCCAGTGGGCCTACCTAGATAATCAAGGATATTCTCCGTATTTGAAGGGCAGCTGATTAGCAAGTTTAATTCCATCTGCAGCCTTAATTTCCCTTTGCCGTGTAATGTAACATATTCCCAGATTCCAAGGATTAGGACACAGACTTTTTAGGAGGAGGACGTTCTTCTACCCACCACCGTATACATTCTTATCTGATTTATGACACTCGATACAAACGTCCTTGACAAAATTGCTAGCACACCAAGTCTGGCAACATATGAAAAGGATAATGTGTAACAATCAAGTTGGGCTTACTCTAGAGATGTAACATTGGTTTACCATTTAAAGACAGTCAATCATTATAACTTACTACATTAACAGAAAAAAGGAGAAATATTATTTGATTGTCTATATTTGATAAAACTCAACTCCATGATTTTAAAAGTTTTTTTCACCTAGCAGAGTCCAGATGACTGACCATGCCAAGTGTTGACAATAGTGTGGAGCAGTGGGAACTCACCTATACTGCTGAGGGAAGGTAGAGGTAGAAGACCTTTGGTGAACTGTTGTTTGACATTATCTAAGTTGAAGATATCCATGTCCGTGACCCAGAAAAATATACAAAACAAGAATCTATTCCTCTGTGATTTATCACAATGCAAACATTCAAGTAACCACTACCGCGGTTAATAAATAGGATACTGCCGGCCCCCAGAAACCTGAGCCCTTTCCTTCTCACTCACCACCCGCTACTTGCTAAACTTATATGATAACCAATTCATTGCTTTTTTTTGGGTAGAACTGCCATCTAAGCACACATCCTTAAAACCATGGTACAGTTTTACCTTTTCTTCTGAACTTTCTATGAATGTAAAGATGCAATATGTATTCTGTACTGCCTAGCTTTTTTTTTTTTTGCTTATAATTTATGCTCACCAGATTCATCCACATTGTTCAAATAAGTGTAGTTTATTCATTTTCATTGATGTACAGTGTTCCATTTTATGGAGAAACATCATTTATCCACTCTACTGTAAATAGAAGTTAGGGCTGTTTTCAATTTTTACCCATACAAATAATGTCTACGGATATTCTTGTATGTCTCCTGGTTCACTTGTGAACACATTTCAATTGAGTATATTTTTCTTCTTGTGTATTATATTTGACTTGTTACAGGAACTGGAGTTTTCAGTAGACATGATCAATTCATCCTCTGTAAAGTCAACTCAGAAACCATTTAACTGGCATGTTATTAGGGATCAGTGACACAGAAATAGGAAATTCTTGAAAGTCTGATTAACACAGTATCTCCTGGGCAGACCAACATGTGAAGCCATTCGAAAAGGTTCGTCAGCAAAAACAAGGGGTGCTAGAAGCATTAGGCTCGGGATGTCTCTCTGTGTGATGAGGTCTAGCCGACCTCCACGGTCAGCTGCTGAGGCTCTAGGCCCCCTGAATATCATTTGGATAGAAACTGCCATTTCCTATGCATCTGTCGGCTCCACCTGCTTTGCTCAAGCCTCTCCTCTCTCACTCCTTTGATCATTCTTTAGATATGTTAATAGGATTATAAATTTGTCCCACTGGCAGGGTCCTGCTGTCCTGAGGTTACTTTGGATCAGCAGACTTCTTGTTGCTGTCATTTTGCAAAGTCCTTTGAGATACCTTTCTGTAATCTTCACAGACTGATAGCATTGGCACATGGAGTTAAGATGTTGAAGGGATGCCCCAAAGAGAGAGATATCCAGCAGTAGACAGAATGCAAGACTGGCATATTAAAATGGAGAGAAATTGAGACTAGAAATCAAGACTGCGTGTCATCTCTACAGAAGTGATGATTTAAATTTAGAGTAGAATGGCTACAACATGGATTTTCTATCAGTGTCTTTAACTTTTTAAAATCATAATCTTAGTTTGACAGAAAAACAATTTGCCATTTAAAACTTTTATATTTGCGAATGGATTATTCTAATATTGTTACCATGACATTTTTTGTTGGTTATGGAGGTTTTAGAACATTTTTCATTAGCACTGTCAAATTATAGTGTAAACTGTTTGAAATCACTAAAATTATTTTAGTGTTTAGGGGACTCAGAATTTTACTAGTTCTTTTGAAGGACACTGTCTTGAATATGGGGGCGGGGGAAAGAACCGAAGGTACACAGAGTATAATTTTAGAATTTTATTTTATTATAAAAGTTGAATTCTGAGTCTACTTTTGGCCTTACTCCACCATTAGTAGTAGTATATCAAAACACAACTAAAATGTAGATGTATTCAACATTGAACGAGTGAGTTTGAGATCTGTGTTTTCATTCACATATTCTTATTCTGTAAATCTCCGTTTTATTCTTGAGCAGTGCCATAAAAATCCATATATTATAGACGGTCTCTCAGTAATCACATTCATTCTAGTTCTGTCATCTAGAGCAACACAAAATTCATTCTCTGTTCAATAAACTTTCAAATATTTGGAGTTATGTAATTTGAGCTATAAGAAAATTCAGTGGTCATCCCAACTCTTGCTTTGCAGATGACAGAAGAGTGATGCACTGAGATGATATTTTACCTAAAATCATATTCTCAGGTGGTGGCAGCCAACCGCTGCCAGAACCCCAGCCTCTACAATAGAGGCTGGGCTGTAGTCTCTTACACTGAGGCCATTGTAGCAGACTGAATAAGGTGTTAGGCTTTAAATGTAAGGCAGACCTGCAGAATGGTTTTACCTTCCCCATTGTCAACTAATAATCTTGGGTGAATATTTCCAGTCTTTGGTTTCTTTGTCTGTAAAATATAATATTACTTACCTCAAATGGTGGTTGTAAAGATTAAATGAGATAATGCACATAAATTATTTAGCACAATGCCTGGTGTATAATACACATTTGGTAAATGCCATTATTATTTTTTTGTTTAATTGAGATATAATTGACGTATAGCATTGTGGAAGTTTAAGGTGTACAGCGTAATGACTGCTATTTCTGGATGTTTTTGTCCTTCTGAGGACAAGCATCCCTATTTCCTTCCACATTTTCTCGTATGATCTATTTTGGGAATTTCATACCATCCCAATCCTCTCTAGATACACATTTTTCTTGAAATGTGATATTAGAGCAAATACAGTTTATTTAGCTCAGGGACAGAGCACAATGTATCTGTCTTTAAGTCTTTAAGCTACTGGCAATGATTATAAAATATTTTAGGGCTTCTCTGGTGGCGCAGTGGTTCAGAGTCCGCCTGCCGATGCAGGGGACACGGGTTCGTGCCCCAGTCCGGGAAGATCCCACATGTTGTGGAGCAGCTGGGCCCATGAGCCATGGCTGCTGAGCCTGCATGTCCAGAGCCTGTGCTCCACAACAGGAGAGGCCACAACAGTGAGAGGCCCACGTACCACAACAAAAAGAAAAATTTTAGAACAATGAAAATTATAACTCACTTGTAAAATTCTCTGTGGAGTCACCTACATTTCCCAGTGTATGCTTTTCCTTTCTCCACTTGCATTTTTCTTTGTCTTCTTTTCATAGTCCTAATAAAGGAAAACAAACACATCATGCTCTGGTTTAAAAAAAAAAAAAAAAAGAAAGAAAAAGGAAAACATGGAGCCATACAAGTATTAATGTCCTGAGAAATGGAGTAAAAAGAATCAAAGAAAAAAAATTTGTCAAAATTTTTTAGGTCTATTCATGGGTGACCATTAGCCATGATTTTGTGTCTTTCTCATTCTGGACAGGGTCATTTCCAGATCTGTCTATCTCATTATTCCCACTACCTTAGTGTCAATATTTTGTTTGATTAGTGGTAAATACTAGTTATATTTTCCAATTATGGCTGTTTTAGATGAATGTGAGATGTGCTTATTAAATAATAATGGTGATTCCTCCTAAAACTTCTAGGTAAAACTTCATCTGAGGATAATGATTTTGTGAGGGTGTTAATTCCATGGGATGTATGGAGTGGACTGTGACTCGTGTATCTTTCCAATTGACTCCAGAATGTAAAACTGCCCTTTGAATTTGCCCCAGAAATTGATGATCATTCTAATTTGATAAACCATGTACATCCTGTAAATGGGAGTTCACATGCTTCTTCAGAGCATAGAGGCTGAGATGTCTAGTTAGTCACTCTCCTCACCTACAGGATTGTTACTTTGTGTCAGGCCTCTCTTGGAGGCTGGGCATCCAAGGCAGAAGAGGAGTTAGTTCACAGATGGATGGGTCTGGAAGTAACTCAGAGCCTCTAAGCAGCCTCACTTGGAATACGCCCGCTCTGTAGTCATCGCTGCTACAGGTTCTGTTCCCAATAACCTGACCTTGAACTTCCTTAGGTGACACGGATGAATATTCTTTATGCTTGTTGTATTCTGTATGCTTGATGTTGTATCATTGTTATTTTCAGAAGCAACATGATGGTAGTAGTTGAGAACTGGACTACTGGTTAGAGAGCAAGTTCCACTTCTGGCTACTTGACTGTGCAACATCTGATAAGTTAACTGACCTTTCTGTTCCTGCGCTTCTTTGAAATGAGGGCAATCATACTTCTCTTAGAGGCTGCACAGCCTGGTCTTTAAATATCTGAACTGTGGAGCAAAGTGCGTGGGTTTGAACACCACCAGCTTAATCACTTAAGAGATCTGTGTGGTTTTAGGCAAATTGTTTACCCTTGCATGATGGATAAAAGGGAAATTAAAGAGACCAGTTGTCTCATACCATTATATGAAGATTAAGCACTTTACATATATTAACTAACTTAGAACAGTGTCCGGTACACAGTTATCACTCAAAGACTAGCCATTGTTCTTTTCAGTGGTAGTGCCTCTCAGAGACAAAAGAAGATGGTGGATGAGAAAGGGGCTTTGAGCACTGAAGCTTTTGCTTTTATATTGGTATCTGGCCAACTAGATTGTGGGCTCCTTGAGGCCAGGAGCCTGGCTGTGTCTGTGCCACACGGGCACCCAGTACACTGGTGGCCATGAAGAGATGGGTGCGCAGGTGAGAGTTTCCTAAATGGACCAAAGACAAATACCCAACCCTCCTTTTTTCAGACTTTTTTGCTGAAGGGCTGAATGTTTGAAATTTTAATGTAAAATTATTATTTTTTTCTGAACCCCTGAAATTGCTTTTATTGATGGCTGTCATGGTATTCTCATTTTCCCCTATTTTGACTAATCTCTGATGCTCTTCTTGCCAAATTTATGAAGTATTTATCTGGCTTGTCTCTGCGTAACTTGTGAACTACCAGGAAGGCTTTGTGACTCTCCTTGGTGAGTTGTAGCTCTGCTCCTAAGCCTCAATCCCGCAGTCTCTTCTGTGCAGTGTAAGATCACTCGGACATACCATGGTTGAGAAGAATAATGGAGTAAATGGAAAGAGTATGCATTGATGATGATGAACCAGGTCTGGGTGAGACCTGGTTTTGAATTCGTGGCCGCTTTTTGGTTGTGGAGTCTGAAGCCAGTTAAAATGGTGTTACTGATATTTAGGCCAGTCACATTGTTTGGGGCTGATTAAATGTAATGGTAGGCCTCCCTGGTAGCCCAGTGGTTGAGAGTCTGCCAGCCGATGCAGGGGACACGGGTTCGTGCCCCGGTCCGGGATGATCCCACATGCCGCGGAGCGGCTGGGCCCGTGAGCAATGGCGGCTGAGCCTGCGCGTCTGGAGCCTGTGCTCCGCAACGGGAGAGGCCACAGCAGTGAGAGGCCCGCGTACCGCAAAAAAAAAAAAAAAAAAAATGTAATGGTATATATGAAGTACCTAACGCAGTACCTGGGAAAAAATAGACACATTAAATACTATTTCCCTTCTGCTTTAGAAATTAACCTGATGTCACCCAAACTTGCTTTGCTGATGATAAAGAATTCATTTGTTTCCGTTTGTCCTTCTGTGCTTCCAAGCTTCCTGTGCTGCAGAGGGAAGATTTTTGTCTTTTGGCCAGCAGGTGGCAATCACATTAAAGCTAAAAGTTCACCTCATTTTGGTAACTGGTAAGAATGTTGCCTCTTCATATTAATGCTTAATGGAAATGACATGTGGATGGAACACATTTGGCTCTGCAGTCACTCCTGGTGAAGGCATTTTTAATGCGAGGCCCCAGATCTAGAAGAATCATTTTCTTAAGGCTGCTTTTGATTTGAGTACCAGAGTACTACGGTCATACATCTCCTCAGAGGCTTGTCAGAGGAATCATCCGGATTTATGCAATATTGTGTTGAAAATAATGAATCTGTTCACTCGATTTGGCAGTTTAAAAAGCAGAGTAAAAAGCAAAGCCATCAATTGATAAAACAGAGCGGTTGTAAAAAGTCTATTTCATTTTATTTTTAATCTAGTTTTATGTGAATTTTGGGGGGTTTGCCCACTGTGAAATTGTGTGATTTTTAAATAAAGCACACCTTTTGACTAAAAAGACATGAAAAGGTATAAGCAGGATAGAACCCTTTGTAAATCCTGTCTTTGAGTCTTTGTTTTGTTTTACCTGTAAAGTGGGGGTAAAATTGCCATCACATATTGTTGGAAGGATTAAAGTAGAGGATGTATGAAAAGCACTTAGTAGGGTGCATGGCACACAGTAAGCAAGCATAATAAATGGTACTACTGGGAATTCCCTGGCGGTCCAGTGGTTAGGACTTGGTGCTTTCACTGCAGGGGCCCAGGTTCGATCCCTGGTCGGGGAACTAAGATGCCGCAAACCTCGAAGCGTGGCCAAAAGAAAGGTACTATTTAGACGATTTATGTCATTATCACAGAAGGACTAAAGGTAGAAGGGATCCGAGGCCCCCTGTGATCTAACTAACCTTTTCTTTATACGGTGAGGAAACTGAGGCATAGAAAAGGTACCATGCACAAAGTCACAGAGATAATTAGCATTAACATCAGTTCTGGAAACCAGATCTCCTGAAGGCATTGTTTTTAACACTGATCGCTAGGTGAGTCATTAGCTCGTTCCGGCTGGACATGGATGCTGTAAAGAATGGCTGTCTAGGATTAGTTACTTCTTTTCTAGGGATTGTGGGCAGGGTAGTGGGCATGGCAGATGCTGCGATGGACTGCCTTTAGAAGAGAGGTCATGATCAAAGCACTGTCATGTGATACATGCCGCTGCTATCCTTTGAGATAAAGTCGACTCTAAACAGTAAGATAAACCCCTAATACCAGCTTCCTTTTCCAAAGCAAGTCCCTGCTGTGCCCGCTTTCTCTCAACAGGAAGACCAGACGTACTGGCCATTGTCTTTGAGGCATGTTCAGCATCCTGGGATTGTCAGGAATGGCTAAGTGTCACCACCACCACCTGTGTTCCAGGAAAAAGAGTTAGGAACACTAGTGGCTAAAGCTGCTATCCTGTGGCTCCCCTTAATGATTTGCAGTTTCCTGTAAAAGGGGCAAAACACCTGCCCCCTTATTTAGCTTGCTGCTCGCCACTCTTAGCCATCTAGTATCTCTAGAGGTCAGGGATTTGGGGACACTGTGCCTTGAATCAGTTGGTAGCTGTCACCATCGTATCTGTATAACCTGCCAATGTGGGAAGTGTGATCCGTCACACTGTCAGGGAAGTTCACGATATGATGTACCCTAGACCAATCGTGTCGGGGCTGGAGGGAGCACAGAGGTCCCCATGTGCCATGCAGCCCTTCGTTTTCTAAATCAGAAAATTCGGCAGGACTTCGCTGGGCTGTCACATCCAGAACGACTGCAGTTGTTTCTCCTTCCGTTTTTTTTCCCCACCAGTCCTTATACCTGGCAAAGATAATACTTTGGGCATCTTAATTCTAGTTGGAGATGTTCAAAACCCAACCAAAACATAAATGATGGTGCTTCAGAGCTGGCAGTAAGGGACTTAAGTACTCTGTCATGCGCTTGTACATATTCTGTAGTGGACTTGTTTCTTCCTTTTCCCTGACGCTTTTCCCATTTCAGGGCTGTCCCTCAGGTTTTTGTTAAACTGACAGAGCTTGGATTTATCACATTTCCTGAGACTATTCACATCAAAAATCACACCAAGACCACAGGGGAACAAGTAAAAGAAAATCTGAAACCCCTGGGGATGTTACAGTTATAAGTAGAAGAGAGATTTGGGTGGGTAGCATACAGTTACCTTCTCAGAGATGCTCAACTCTGAATACCAGATGGATTGCTGCCCAGGATCCCTATAGACCTGAGGAAAGGATCCTGACTCGTGTAGTGTTTCTAGGCCAGATTCATGAGGCAAGAATGCATGAAGGATGTTTCTGGCTCGGGAATAATTTGCAATAGCTAAGTTAACATCTCTAATGTCTAGGCTTTACAAAGCAAAGGTCTTCTAAAATTAGATACTTGTAATTTATAATTAGGCTTAATTATAGTTGTTGATTAGTGAAGCCAGTGGTAGTTGAGTGCTGTGGGGGAATTACAGGCTTTGTGCTCTTCTCTTGATGTGTTTTTCTTACGTATCCTGTTGCTCAGTAAGATAAAGACAGATTGAGACTGTTGACAAATTAGTCAATTCTAGTATGATAGTGATTCTGGTTTCTTTAGGAAAGGGGAGGTGGAAGAACAGAGTGAAAATGGTTATTTTTCCTTCGTATTTCAGAATGCATCGTTGACACTGCTTCACAGGTGATATAGGGTTGTATTAACAATGATTGATTCAATAGAATAGCTTATTCTCACCACAGCATTTATCTTATCAGCCAAGAAACTGTTCTAGCAGGGATCCAGGTCTACTGCATTTCTCAATTATGCTGTTCTCAGGGTTTGCACTGACCCATCCATCCTCATCTGTGGGGAAGCAGGACTCTTTTGAGGCTTTTGTGTCCTGAGCCAGACCAGTGGCTTTGACATGGGTACTTCGGCATATTCAGTCAATAAATACTAATGAGTGACTGTGTCCAGACATTATATTGAAAGTATAGAGATGGTTAGAACTTTTTGCCCTCAAGGACCATATAATCTTATAGAGTCTTCGTGTGTGTTGCGTGTGTGCGTGTGTGTGTGTGTGTGTGTTGGGAGTGGGGGGGAAGGGGGAGTTACCAGAAATAACTTCAGTATAACAGGATGAGAGTTAGAATAGAGGACCAAGCATATTCTATGGGAACATGTTATTGGTGAAATTATCACATGTTGAAGTGTTGTTCATACTTCAGTAATTCAGCCTTTCTTTAGAATGTCCAAGGGAGATCTAAGTTACTGCCTAGAACTTCCTTGTGAGAAATAAAGGCTTTCACTCTTTAAAATGCTTGGCAAGTATGTGTCTTAATGGTACACATTTAACTAAAATGCCTGGAAAAAACAGCCTCAAATCCCTCTTATAGTGGGACAGGGTGCAGAGAGAAAAGGAAAGTAAGCAAGTAGGGCAAATGCTTGCTACGTAGCTGACTGATCCAGGGGGATTTAGTTATTGGCACCAAGTATTATCTCACGGTAAGAGTAAGTCACCTTTGGAACAATCCTTTGTTATGAACCTAGAATTCATTATAATAAGATTCCAATGACTATATTATAACTTTAACACATACAAAGGCTGAGAAATATTAGTAGCTTAACTTTTCCCTGGAAAGAATAAGACTTGCTCACTACAGAGGGAATGTGTACAGCACTTGTATGATGAAATATGGGACCATGGTATTTCTCTTTCCAATGAAAACAAATGTGAGGGCGTCTTGTCTATTTAATTGTAAGACATAATAGTGTTCAGAGTACTGTAGCTCTGGTACTATGCTCAGCTGCTAGTAACTTGTGCTCCAGGTTTCCGTTAATGACACAACAATGCTCAAACTGACACAACACAAATCTGCTTGAGATTGGAACTTCTAACTGCACCATGATATTCCTTTTGACAGATGCCATGAGCAATATGCCTTAGTATAAAAAGACTGTATGATTGATTTAAAGTCAGGAGACATGGGTTCAAATGTGAACCCTCCTGGTTCTCTCTCTTATAAATTCCTTACTCTTTCTAACTAATCTTTCAGTTTCCTCATTTGTCAAACAGAGGCAAAGAAATGAGGATTAATTGAAAAGGAGTAAAATAGCACAGAGCAGCATATAATTGGCATTTAATAAATGCATTTTTTTTTCAGCTGGGGGAATCTAAGAATTTGCGCCCACTAGCTTTTTGTAAGTTGCTTATTTCATTCTTATTTAGCAATTTATTACCATCAACTACTACAGTGCCTGGCACTAGTAAGTGCATGGCAAAAGTATTTGCCGAATGAATAAACTGATGAGTATCCAATGAACATAGTCTCACAGAAAAATAAACCAATGAACTGGCAATAATTATGCCATGAGTGATCTTTTTTTTCTTTTTCATCCCCACCCCACCGGGGTTTTCCCCCCTTGGTGTCCATATGCTTGTTCTCTACATCTGTGTCTCAACTTCTGCCCTGCAAACCGGTTCATCTGTACCATTTTTCTAGGTTCCAGATACATGCGTTAATATACGATATTTGTTTTTCTCTTTCTGACTTACTTCACTCTGTATGACAGTCTCTAGATCCATCCACATCTCAACAAATGACCCAATTTCGTTCCTTTTTAAGGTTGAGTAATATTCCGTCGTATATATGTACCACATCTTTATCCATTCATCTGTCGATGGGCATGTAGGTTGCTTCCATGACCTGTCTATTGTAAATAATGCTGCAATGAACATTGGGGTGCATGTGTCTTTTTAAATTATGGTTTTCTCTGGGTATATGCCCAGTAGTGGGATTGCTGGATCACATGGTAATTCTATTTTTAGTTTTTTAAGGAAACTCCATAGTGTTCTCCATAGTGGCTGTATCAATTTACATTCCCACCAACAGTGTAAGAGGGTTCCCTTTTCTCCACAACCTCTCCAGTATCTGTTGTTTGTAGATTTTCTGATGATGCCCATTCTAACTGGTGTGAGGTGATACCTCATTGGAGTTTTGATTTGCATTTTCTCTAATAATTAGTGATGTTGAGCAGCTTTTCATGTGCTTCTTGGCCATCTGTATATCTTCTTTGGAAAAATGTCTGTTTAGGTCTTCTGCCTATTTTTGGATTGGGTTGTTTGTTTCTTTAATATTGAGCTGCATGAGCTGTTTATATGTTTTGGAGATTAATCATTTGTCTGTTGATTTGTTTGCAAATATTTTCTCCAATTCTGAGGGCTGTCTTTTCATCTTGTTTATGGTTTCCTTTGCTGTGCAAAAGCTTTGAAGTTTCATTAGGTCCCATTTTTTTATTTTTGTTTTTATTTCCATTACTCTAGGAGGTGGATCCAAAAAGATCTTGCTGTGATTTATGTCAAAGAGTGTTCTTCCTATGTTTTCCTCTAAGAGTTTTATAGTGTCTGGTCTTACATTTAGGTCTTGAATCTATTTTGAGTTTATTTTTGTGTATGGTGTTAGGGAGTGTTCTAATTTCATTCTTTTACATGTAGCTGTCCAGTTTTCCCAGCATCACTTATTGAAGAGACTGTCTTTTCTCCATTGTATATCTTTGCCTCCTTTGTCATAGATTAGTTGACCATAGTTGCGTGAGTTTATCTCTGGGCTTTCTATCTTGTTCCATTGATACATGTTTCTGTTTTTGTGCCAGTACCATATTGTCTTGATCACTGTAGCTTTGCAGTATAGTCTGAAGTCAGGGAGTCTGATTCCTCCAGCTCCGTTTTTCATTCTCAAGACTGCTTTGGCTATTCGGGGTCTTTTGTTTCTCCATACAAATCTTAAGATGATTTGTTCTAATTCTGTAAAAAAATGCCATTGGTAATTTGATAGGGATTGCGTTGAATCTGTAGGTTACTTTGGGTAGTATAGTCATTTTCACAATATTGATTCTTCCAACCCAAGAACATGGTATATCTCTCCATCTGTTTGTATCATCTTTAATTTCTTTCATCCGTGTCTTATAGTTTTCTGCATACAGGTCTTTTGTCTCCCTAGGTAGGTTTATTCGTAGGTATTTTATTCTTTTTGTTGCAATGGTAAATGGGAGTGTTTCCATAATGTCTCTTTCAGATTTTTCATCATTAGTTTATAGGAATGCAAGAGATTTCTGTGCATTAATTTTGTATCCTGCAACTTTACCAAATTCATTGATTACCTCTAGTAGTTTTCTGGTGGCATTCTTAGGATTCTGTATGTATAGTATCATGTCATCTGTAAACAGTGACAGTTTTACTTCTTTTCCAATTTTTATTCCTTTTATTTCTTTTTCTTCACTGATTGCGATGGCTAGGACTTCCAAAAGTATGTTGAATAATAGTGGTGAGAGTGGACATCCTTGTCTCGTTCCTGATCTTAGAGGAAATGCTTTCAGTTTTTCACCTTTGAGAAGGAAGATTGCTGCGATTTGTCATATATGGCCTTTATTATGTTGAGGTAGCTTCCCTCTATGCCCACTTTATGCAGAGTTTTTATCATAAATGGGTGTTGAATTTTGTCAAAAGCTTTTTCTGCATCTATTGAGATGATCATATGGTTTTTATTCTTCAGTTTGTTAATATGGTGTATCACATTGATTGATTTGCAAATATTGAAGAATCCTTGCATCCCTGGGATAAATCCCACTTGATCATGGTGTATGATCCTTTTAATGTGTTGTTGGATTCTGTTTGGTAGTATTTTGTTGAGGATTTTTGCATCTATATTCATCAGTGATATTGGTCTGTAATTTTCTTTTTCTGTAGTATCTTTGTCTGGTTTTGGCATCAGGGTGATGGTGGCCTTATAGAATGAGTTTGGAAGTGTTCCTTCCTCTGCAGTTTTTTGGAAGAGTTTGAGAAAGATGGGTGTTAGCTCTTCTCTAAGTGTTTGATAGAATTCACCTGTGAAGCCACCTCGTCCTGGACTTCTGTTTGTTGGAAGATTTTTAATCACAGTTTCAATTTCATTACTTGTGATTGGTCTGTTCATCTTTTCTGTTTCTTCCTGGTTAAGTCTTGGAAGGTTATACCTTTCTAAGAATTTGTCCATATCTTCCAGGTTGTCCATTTTATTGGTATACAGTTGCTTGTAGTAGTCTCTTAGGATGCTTTGTATTTTTGCATGTCTGCTGTAACTTCTCCTTTTTCATTTCTAATTTTATTGATTTGAGTCCTCTCCCTCTTTTTCTTGATGAGTCTGGCTAATGGTTTATCAATTTTGTTTATTTTCTCAAAGGACCAGCTTTTCGTTTTATTGATCTTTGCTATTGTTTTCTTTGTCTCTATTTCATTTATTTCTGCTGTGATCTTTATGATTTCTTTCCTTCTGCTAACTTTGGGTTTTGTTTGTTCTTCTTTCTCTAGTTCCTTTAGGTGTAAGGTTAGATTGTTTATTTGAGATTTTTCTTGTTTCTTGAGGTAGGCTTGTATAGCTATAAACTTCCCTCTTAGAACTGCTTTTGCTGCATCCCATAGGTTTTGGATCATCGTGTTTTCATTGTCATTTGTCTCTAGGTATTTTTTGATTTCCTCTTTGATTTCTTCAGTGATCTCTTGGTTATTTAGTAACGTATTGTTTAGCGTCCATGTATTTGTGTTTTTTATGTTTTTTTCCCTGTCATTCATTTCTAATCTCGTAGTGTTGTCCTCAGAAAAGATGTTTGATATGATTTCAATTTTCTTAAATTTACAGAGGCTTGATTTGTGACCCAAGATGTGATCTATCCTGGAGCATGTTGCGTGTGCACTTGAGAAGAAAGTGTAATCTGCTGTTTTTGGATGGAATGTCCTATAAATATCAATTAAATCTATCTGGTCTATTGTGTCATTGAAAGCTTCTGTTTCCTTATTTATTTTCATTTAGGATCATCTGTCCATTGGTGTAAGTGAGGTGTTAAAGTCCCCCACTATTATTGTGCTGCTGTCGATTTCCTCTTTTATAGCTGTTAGCAGTTGCCTTATGTATTGAGGTGCTCCTATGTTGGGTGCATAAATATTTATAATTGTTATATCTTCTTCTTGGATTGATCCCTTGATCATTATGTAGTAACCTTCCTTGTCTCTTATAACCTTCTTTATTTTAAAGTCTATTTTATCTGATATGAGTATAGCTACTCCAGCTTTCTTTTGATTTCCATTTGCATGGAAAATCTTTTTCCAACCCCTCACTTTCAGTCTGTATGTGTCCCTAGGTCTGAAGTGGGTCACTTGTAGACAGCATATATATGGGTCTTGTTTTTGTATCCATTCAGCAAGCCTGTGTCTTTTGGTTGGAGCATTTAATCCATTCATGTTTAAGGTAATTATTGATATGTATGTTCCTATGACCATTTTCTTAATTGTTTTGGGTTTGTTTTTGTAGATCCTTTTCTTCTCTTGTGATTCCCACTTAGAGAAGTTCCTTTAGCATTTGTTGTTGAGCTGGTTTGGTGGTGCTGAATTCTCCTAGCTTTTGATTTCTCCTTGGGTTTCTCCTTGGGTTTATCCTGTATGGGACTCACCGCGCTTCCTGGACTTGGGTGGCTATTTCCTTTCCCATGTTAGGGAAGTTTTTGACTATAATCTCTTCATATATTTTGTCTGGTCCTTTCTCTCTCTCTTCTCTTTCTGGGACCCCTACAATGCGAATGTTGTTGCGTTGAATGTTGTCCTAGAGTTCTTTTAGGCTGTCTTCATTTCTTTTCTTTCTTTTTTCTTTATCCTGTTCCGCAGTAGTGAATTCCACCATTCTGTCTTCCAGGTCACTTATCCGTTTTTCTTCCTCAGTTATTCTGCTATTGATTCCTTCTAGTGTAGTTTTCATTTCAGTTATTGTATTGTTCATCTGTGTTTGTTTGTTCTTTAATTCTTCTAGGTCTTTGTTAAACATTTCTTGCATATTCTCGATCCTTGCCTCCATTCTTTTTCTGAGGTCCTGGATCATCTTCACTATCATTATTCTGAATTCTTTTTCTGGAAGGTTGCCTATCTCCACTTCATTTAGTTGTTTTTCTGAGGTTTTATCTTGTTCCTTCTTCTGGTACATAGCCCTCTGCCTTTTCATCTTGTCTGTCTTTCTGTTAATGTGGTTTTTTTCCCACAGGCTGCAAGATTGTGCCATGAGTGATCTTTTAGGGCCAATCTAGTGACCCTCACATTAATTCAGGAAGTGAATAGTTAAGAGAGAATTTTGCAACTATCACAAGGTAGTTAGATTAAAAAAAAAATGAAATCTTGCCATTTGCAGCAACATGGATGAACCTGGAGGGTGTTATGCTAAGTGAAATAAGTCAGCCAGAGAAACACCAATACTGTATGTTATCATTTTTATGACAACATCTAAAAAACAAAACAACAAATAAAATGAAACAGAAATAGGCTCACAGATACAGAGAACAAAATAGTGGTTGCCAGAAGAGAGAGGGGGTCAAGGGAGGGGTGATAAAATAGGTGAAGGGGATTAAGAGGAACAAACTATTAGTTATAAAATAGGTGAGTCACAAGGTTGTAATGTACAGCACGGGAAATATAGCCAATATTTTATCATAACTTTGGTGTGTAATCTATCAAAATATTGAATCACTATGTTGTATACCTGAAACTAATATAATATTGTAAGTCAACTGTACTTCAATTAAAAAAAATGTAGTTAGGAATTTTCTTCTTATATTAATTAATTTAAAGTTTGCTGTATCAATTAACAGGACAGGTAATTGGCTTTGGTGTTAAGGAAGGAATGACTGTGTTTCTACCCGAAATCTGTCAGGCTACAATAAGTTCACTAGCTGGTATGAAACAGAAATCTGAAAGGAAGTAAACCGTGTCCAGGACTTCCCTGGTGGTCCAGTGGTTAGCACTCAGTGCTTTCACTGTGGTGGCCTGGGTTCAGTCCCTGGTTGGGGAACTAAGTTTTGCAAGCTGCACAGTGCAGCCAAAAAAAAGTACACCATGTCCTTGCCAGATTACCCAGGGCACATCAGGTGGTTGCCAGGGCTTCCCTGGGGGTTCATGCACACTCCTAGAGAACAGGGAACCTTGTTCCAACAGGACTGACTCAGTGACAATGCTGGGGTGTGGGTCAACCAAAAGACGATCCCAAAGCCTTTCCAGGAGCCCAAAAACCAAACCAGGAACGTGATAGGTGTAGGAGGTGACATGCAAGGTCTGGAAGACTCCAGGGCAGCCTGGGGCAGGTTCCAATTAAGCCATGCCCCATTGCAAGGACTTCTGTGCCACTCTGAAAGGCCACAAGTCTTCTTTTTAAAGATGAAGAAGGATAAACAGATAACTCCGACTCTAGATTTCTTTATTTGGTTTTCATATTAAAGTTGGGAGTTTTGCATTGGAAGTCAGCCATTTGAAAGAGAGACAAGAGGTAACCACTGCAACTAACCGGCCTTTGTGTTCTGCAGAAGAGACTGAGGACTTGCCTCTGGAAGAACTGACTACTCCCTGCTTTGTGTTGCCTCCTGCCTTTGCAGTCTTCTGTCCTCATACCCAGAGCACTTACTTAATTGATATTTTTGTTGTTGTTGTTAACATTGATATTTTCTGGTAGCATGTTTGGTGACTTGATTGTTAGTTTTTGATAACATGGTCTTGAGAGTTGAGGCAGTGTTAAGCACATAGTTAAATAAATATGTAATTTATTGACTGAATAATTGTATCAGTATCAAAGTTTTGTAATACTTGGCAAATCTTAAAAGAATCAAATTTGTGACCTTTTTGATGTAATTAAAAAAATAGTTCTATGAAATTGGGTCATTTGTAAAGATGTGGATGGACCTAGAGACTGTCATACAGAGTGAAGTAAGCCAGAAAGAGAAAAACAAATATCGTATATTATGTGGAATCTAGAAAAATGGTACAGATGAACTGGTTTACAAGGCAGAAATAGACACACAGATGTAGAGAACAAACATATGGACACCAAGGGGGGAAAGTGGGCCGGGGGCAGGGGGTCGGTGGTGGGGGGCAGTGGGTGGATTAGAAAAGAAAAAGGAAAAATGGTTCTACTTGGTCGTTCTATTTCTGTACTTTATTTTAAGCTGTATATTTGTTTCATTTCATTCACATTTGAACATCTGTGAAATTCTGATGCAACTTACAATTGGTGGTTTTCATATTATTGGCAGTATTTTTCTTTACTAGTGGTTTGCAAAATAATAATGATGAATCTAAAAAGGAATATATTTCTTAGATTCGCTAACTATAAAAATAATATATAAACTCATCTTAATAATGCATGTGCTGCCATATGCTCAAGACAGAATAATGGAAAAATGGGAAGAGCATGGATTTTATGTCACAGGAATTTTATTGTGAATCCTGGCTTTGCCTTTTTTAAAAATCTGAGCAAAGAGTTTGCCCTGACATTAATCTTTGAGTTGCAGTGTTCTCATCTGTGGGATGGGAGTAATGCATTCATATTAGGGTTCTGTGCTAAATATATATTCAATGAGCAAATACAGCAAATTCTTCCTTTTTTCTCTCAACCTCCTCCACCAGCTTGTTTGTGCTTTAGAACATCCCTGTCAGGTAGGAACACGTAACTTCCATTTAACTGGTTCAGAGACACAGGCTTAGCAGCATGAGTGAGTTAAAAGAAAGACCTCCCTGGAGCCTTTAATTTCCCACTATCCCTCAGTGCTCCATCAGACTTCTCACAGGTGACTATCCACATAGGTGAGAGCTTAGCTACTTTTTTGATAAATTTCCTTAGACAGCCTGTGTAACAGTTTTACACAATACCTTAATAACAATATCACACTACTTCCTTTTTGGAAAGGATTTTACCTCTTGCCCTCATCCTGTAAACAAGGATGGGCCTCTATTTAAAGAAGAGGAAAAGGAAGAGGGAAAAGGATATTATATCACCTGGCCGAGCAATTTTTGAGCCAGATGTTTTCCTCATCTCATTGTTCACAGAAAATTGGTTCAAGGCGGTATAAACCACATATGCAAAAATTCTGATTCATAAATCAATTCACAGTATTCTTTTGTTTGGATAGAGCAAACCTATGAGGATAGATTGAAATTAAAGATCAGTAATAGAACCTCAGGGCTTGGTGCAAAACCCAAAGCAAGTTATCAGGACTGTACTATGATAGACCAATAGACTAATAGCCAATGGATATTAGACCTTCAGGCCTTAAAGATCCAGGGTGGAATCACTGGTAGGTGCTGTGGAAATTGCTTTTATATTTTCTCAGTTTGGTCTGAAAATATTCAATTATAAGATTTTTTTTTTAGCCTCAGCATTTCCTTTTCTATTTGGTAATCACATTTTTAATTACACTGCAAATGGATCAAAGAACAAGGAAATTGACTTAGTTCAGTAATCAAATGTTATCAAACCAAAATGAAAAGAAAGTTGTGAGTGCCTTTTGTTTGAAATTGCAGTCAGGTTTCTGAGTGAGCCTAGCCTGCTTCCAGACTCTACCAAGGGCTGGCTCTGTGACTTGGGACACAGCTCAGTTACATCTTAAACCTTTAGTGCCCCTGTGTATAAGATGGCAGATTAAGAGAGAACTTTTTTTTTTTTTTTTTTGCGGTACGCGGGCCTCTCACTGTTGTGGCCTCTCCCGTTGCGGAGCACAGGCTCCAGACGCGCAGGCTCAGCGGCCATGGCTCATGCGCCCAGCCGCTCCGCGGCATGTGGAATCTTCGCGGACCGGGGCACGAACCTGTGTCCCCTGCATCGGCAGGTGGACTCTCAACCACTGCGCCACCAGGGAAGCCCAAGAGAGAACATATTTGAAAGGGCCTAACAAGTACCTGAAACTTGATAGTTGCTCAGAAAAGTCACCTTTCCCATCTTTCTTCTTCTCTTCCTTTTTAATCCCTCACTCTTGATTGAAAACTTTCATTGTCTGAAACAGTTTTGAAGGTTAACGGATCTAAGTGGACTCCCATTGTGGAAGTTGAGCATCCTTGAGAAATGGGTAAATGCTGCTACTCACCAATGAGGCAGGCACAAGAAAAACCCTTTGGGTAACCAGGGGAGAGTGGGAGAGCTGGCTAGAGACCCAAAGCTTTCCCTCACCTCCCAGCTGCCACCAGGTACTTCATAATCACATGTTGCCCGAGGCCTTCCTGCTGTGGGGACATGCCAGAGCTGTCCTCCAAACAACTTTGTTTTTAACCATTTGTATCTAACATCTAGTCTCCATTCATCTAGATTAGCACCCATAGGGTAATTTGGGACCCCTTCCTCTTCCACTCCCACTTCCACGTATCCACTGGTTCCTGATTCTACTGCTGCAGTATCTGTGCATTGCCACTGCTAGAGGTGGCATGGGTTAAGAAAGAAGATGAAGAACAGATAGGTCTGCCACTGCGGTAATACTACAGCACCCTCCTAACTGATAAGCTCTACTATAATGACCTAGTGGATCTCTCTCTCCATCTTTTTCCTCCCATCCCTGCTATTTACAGCTACCATAATGTTCTTCCTTCTAGTATAGGTGATTTCGATACTCTCTCAGTAAACTTTGATTAATCCCCACTGCCTATGGGATGTAGACTAACTAGTTACAAGGTACTGGAAGTCCCTAAACATCTGGTGAGATTTATATATTTTTATGTTTAATCTTCCTATCCTGTCTCCCTTTTCCCATTTGCATTCTTCACAGCACTTGGGCTGTGAACACACCTTGACTTTGTACAAGCAGTCATCCAGGACCTGTGCCTTCGCCTCTTTTGTTCTATCTCCTTGTAAAAAGCCATGTTTTAACCCACCCTAATTCAAGACCTAATGGGTTGTTATTACTTGATGTGTGTTTAATACTATTTTCTTTGATTGTAAAGTAATCAATGTTTAATACAGAAAGCTTGGGGGAAATGTGCACATTAATTGTGCCCTCTTCTTTGAAACCTTAATAGATCTTGGAATTATTTACCTCCTGTGAGTTGTTCCCTTAGCATTTGGGTATGCTTTATTTTTGCATTTACTATACAGTACACGTTTGTCCATCCTAGCTAAAAATGAACTCCTGGGGGCTGGGTTGTGTCTGACTCATTTATACCTCTCTTAGGTTATCTATTTGAAGGCAGCCAGTGTCTATGCAGTATAACCCCACATGTGACTTTAGTGGTGAAACCATGGGCTGTTGGAGAATTGTATTTCTTTTAGAGGCAGGCCTGCTAGTCTTCTTCAAAGTTCCCCAGCAGGCCATTGCTGGTGTCTAGTACCTGCTCTTGGGACATTTGAGGAGTCTCTGTTGGGCTCATTTTGTGCCTCTAGTTCACATGGAGGTGGTAGAATGTCTGCTCTGGACTAAAACCTTTGAAAAAGTCTTTTTAAGTGTTTGATGGTACCTCTATCAAGTTTCTTTTTATTATCCTCTAATATATGAATGCTTATAACAGACTGCATGGCAGTCTCTCTTGAAAGAAGACAAATCCTAGAGGGCTCTAACCATTTCGCTTTGTTTTCTCTAAGTGTTTACTTGTTCACCACAGCTTTATTTTGATGATCTTTGCAAGTATTACTTTTTTTTTTTTTTTGCGGTAGGCGGGCCTCTCACTGTTGTGGCCTCTCCCGTTGCGGAGCACAGGCTCCGGACGCGCAGGCTCAGCGGCCATGGCTCACGGGCCCAGCCGCTCCGCGGCATGTGGGATCTTTTCGGACTGGGGCACGAACCTGTGTCCCCTGCATCGGCAGGCGGACTCTCAACCACTGCGCCACCAGGGAAGCCCCCCGAGTATTACTTTTGAGAGGGGCAGACTTGCAGTAAGGAGAATTCTGATACATGTCTCATTTTTGTTACCAAAGTGTGACTCTGTTGCCTTGACTTGAATGCTTGATAACTTACAGTGGTAGAAATTTCAAGAACATCAGAGAGTGTGATTTAAACTCAAGTCTTAGAAGGTTATATTCAGCTTCTGGAAAAAAAAGAATTCTGTTTAAGAGGAAGAGGCAGTGTGATATAGGGTGTGTTAGAAAGAATAACCTACCTTTGTCACACTCTCTTCCTGCTTTTCTTCTGGCATGCCAATTTGTGGTAAAAGCTGTTTTTCATGAATATATGCAGTCTACAGTGTTTGTGGGCATTTGATGTATATGTAAAATGTATTGTGACATACTTGGAAGGATGATGACTGGAGGGAATTTTATTATATTTATTGTTACTTATTAATCCATACCTGCAGGAATGTGACATATCTAATATTAAACATATAATTTCATTATCGGGAAAGAAAGAATATGTATCTTACATACTTTTTTTTTTTCTTCTTTCTCTTCTTACATACTTTTAAAGAAAAATACATAAATGAAATATAGTTAGCAGGAAGACAGGTTGATGACGGAAAATAATGTATTTTGTACTTTATGTAGTGGAATTCCAATTTTTTCACTATTTCAATTGTAGAGAACCTTCTGGATTTTGGGGGGTGGGCAGGTGGGATAGGAATTTTAAAGACATTATTTAGGAGTGATTCACAAGAACCAGATGTCAGTTCTTACAATCGAGACGTTTTGATTGAGCGGGGAACTGTGTCTGAGGCAGTGTCTGAACTTGAGCAGTTTATACTGTAAGAAAGTATATATTCTGGTGGCAGGATATGGCGTTTTCCTCAATTGTTAGAGCCCTGAGTCTGTAATCATCTGCCTGACAGCTTTTGCCTAACCTTTTGTTCCATAGCAGCTGCTTTTATAACAGAAGTAGTTTGTAGTAGCTATATATAACCTCTGGACAACCTCAACACTGTAATTTTGAGTCTGTTTTAAAATTTCAGAAAGCCCAAATCCCCATGATTATAGCTATGTTCTTTGAGCCTTTGTAACAAGTCAGCTAGCCAAATTATTAAATAGAATGAAGGCAAATCACTCTTTTAGATATTTTCAGAGCATGTTTCAGGTGCACAAACCATTTGGGGCTAGGATGGTATGTGAGTAGCGCTTTCTCAATTAGCATTTGGATGAAAATCATTTATAGTAATGTCTAGAGCAATGGTTCTTCATCTTTTTTGGAGGCATATTGAGAATTCTGGAGGCATATGGACTCTGGTTCCAAAAAAAAAAAATCAGTATACACAATTATATTACAGTTGTTTTAAGTAATTTACTTATTTCATTGGAAATTTATTCTTTCACAGCGAAATAAATTTCCAATGAAATAAGCAAATTATAACCAACAAAGAAAATTCCTTAAACCCAATGCAGTCAGTATATTATACCATAATTTTGCAGAGACAGAATGCTTTATTTCAATGATTCTAGATTGCATTAAGTGTAAAACAAATCAAGTTAATAGTTTTTTTTCTTTTTTTTGGAAATAAATGTCTTGTTACCATATAAAAAGTCTGATTTCAAGGTAATACTAATTTTAAAAATGTTAAAATCTGTTTCTTAAAATTGAGGGAATATGGTCTAAACTTTTTTTAACCAGGAACTATGACTCACTTATTTGAAAAAAAAATTAATGGTTATTTCCAAAAAGCAAAAACAAAATCGCAACTGGTCAAACAAGAAACAAAGCAAATTCTTCCCAAAATAAATTTTAATAAAAAGGCTGCTTTTCTACAAAGTAATGCACATAATTTCTTTTATATATAATTCCTTTGATTTTATTTTGATAACAATTCCTGAAAACTCTGGTTCTCAAAGGCATGTGGTAGCAGCATAGAAAATTAGAATTCATATAACTTGCTTTGCTGGACACAGGCCTGTGTCAAGACAGGCCTATCAAGAATCCTCTGAGACCCTGAGTTGGAGTCGTGTTAGGAAGTCAAGAATCGTTAACTCTGATTCATCTGAGTAGAAGTAACTTGAAAAAGAGTTCTCCTGAGATTTTTGCTTGTAGAGAAATTGAGAAGTTGTTGTCCTTCTCTATATCAGCATTCAGTTATGGCATTCAAAAATTTGTCTAGTATTTCAATTTCTGACGCTGTGGACGTGGTGGCTACTTGTCCAAAACAGCTCTGCTTGTTCTATAGCTTTAAAAATGAAAATATTTGCTCATTCCACTGACCAGAAGTAATTACTTTTAAATGAGCCAAACTCCCTGATTAAATTCCTCTATGAGATTATCTTGAGGGTTTTCCTTTTCTCTTAAAACAAAACAAAACAAAGAAAAACTTCCCCATGAAATACAGTCAAACATGTCTAGACATTGTGTGGAAAACTAGTGAAGCCCTGTGTAATCTAAAGGATGGTAATATTTTTCTGTTATTTCTTGACACCCCCTTTTGAAAAGTTAGTGGGCAATGTCCACGCTCTGGTGATGTGGACAATTTACATGGTTCTAGAATAGTTTTTGCCACCATTGTGTGCACATGTAGAGAGCAGTAATCCATATTGACATATGAATCTAATTTCTTCACCCCAGAAAGCAAAACCAGGGGTGTTGCCCAACATTCTATGTGCTCCTTCTGTAAACTGATCAATAGGACATTTTTTTCCAGTAAAATTATGCTTTACCATTTTTGGAGATATTTCTAACCTTAGAAATTTCCCAAAGGGCTTACAAAATAGAAAATTCTTCTCTGATAGCATCTGTGCAGTTTTAGCTAGTATTTTGGTCAATAAAGAGAATATAACTACTCCAGGACCTACTCTAAAACTTTAAGAAATAAAATTAAAACTTAGTAATTTTAGTTAAAATAAAAACTAAAACTTCAATAGAACTATAGTGCTTTCCTTAGATATTCAGCTTCCCCAAGTCTTCCCCAATCATTAGGACTTCTTTTACTTGACAAGGAGATAAACATTCTTTGTAATCTACTTCAGGACAAAGCTTTTGTACTGGAGCAAGTCTAAGTACTGCTATACTTCTAGATATTTCAAATTGAGTCTTGTTAATAAGCAAAATACTACCTTTCCAGAGTGTACCTACCTCCAGAATACACTTCACTCTTCTTGACTTGGTGCTCCTAAATGCAAGTGTTTGCAACACGGGTCCCATGGTATTCAGCAATGAAGAGAAAACCAAAGGAAAGTTTAGGGTCATTGCTTTTACTTATCGTGGCTAATTTCCAATTGAGGCTAGTTTTGACGTGAGGTGGTTTCACCATGAAGCTAAATGAAGTTAAACCTCCAGTCTTGCCCTTGCAAACCCCCTTCCAAAGCCCCGTGTCTAAGAAATTCTATAACTTTAGGGCCTATAAACTTAGATCTGTCTTTGCCTTAAAAAATTTATTTAATTAAAAGATAAAGGATGTTTATAATCATAACGGCCAGAGGACTTTCATTTCTATCAACGGAAACAGTTTTAGATATGATAGCATAATGGTGATGACCTTGTACAGTAGGATGTACACTGTGTCACAGTCCTCTAGTAATTTGACATAAAAAAGAAGTTTCGGGCTTCCCTGGTGGCGCAGTGGTTGAGAGTCTGCCTGCCGAGGCAGGGGACATGGGTTCGTGCCCCGGTCCGGGAAGATCCCACATGCCGCGGAGCGGCTGGACCTGTGAGCCATGGCCGCTGAGCCTGCACGTCCGGAGCCTGTGCTCCGCAAAGGGAGAGAGGCCACGACACTGAGAGGCCTGCGTACCGCAAAAAAAAAAAAAAAAAAAAAGTTTCAAAGTACCGGGAAATAACTAATATGTTTGAGTCTGTTTGAATGTTCATCTCCACAGCATTGCATTTACATCAGTATTCCATTTGGTTAAACACTTCACATGTGCTGTAGATGATTTTACCTGCTTAATTATCCATGTGGAGTTTTTCATAAACAAAAGAGTCAGTTCCAGGACACCTGTGACCTTTACAGTGTTTAAGCCCTCAGGCTCAATGGTCATATAAACTCAGGTTTACATGTCCTAGTTCTGCCCCCTACTAGTGGGGTGACCTCACATTTCTCATCTCTAAAGTGGACAGAATTCTAATATTTATCTCTCAGGCTTGTTGTGACGATTAAATCAGAGACTGTGTGTACTACCTCTAGCAAAGAGCAAGCATCCGAACGTTAGGTGGTATTATTTATTGGTAGTAAACTCTTAACTGTAGGATCTTTTCCACATGTTTGCCAAGAAGCCTAAATTAGCCTCTGGCAATAGCAGTTAGAAATCATTCCAGGCATGGCTAGTATTTTCTCCCTGGAGGAATAGTTAAGAAAATAACTTTGAGAATAACGCAGAAATTTTTAGACCTGTCCAGAGAGAGGGAAAAGGCTTTTTCCTTGTTGCTCCAGAGACAGAATTAGTAATAATGAAGGCAATTTCCAAGGCAGTAAGTTTACATTCTGTGTACAGAATAATTCTCCGTCACAGCTCCTTAGTACAGAATTGACTTCCTTGCAAGCTCACAGAATTATTCCTACAAAAGCTTGATATCACATCAGGTAGGAGGTATTAGAACACGCCCTCTTCTTTAGTTAATAATGCTGTATGAATCTAGGTTTTATCACCTATGTAAAACTTTAACTTCACAGTTGATGATTAAGTTATCCAAGCTCTTGTTATATTATTGTTAGTTGAGTTTAGCCGTGCGGATTGAAAGGTCAGTTTTCACATTGCACTGTGTCCCTATACAGGCTTCCAATGATCTTATAGTGTTTGAGTATAAACATTCGCTTTAGTTAATTCCATTTAAAGTGACAGAAACCAATTAAGAAAATATCAGATAAATATGTTCATCTGTTGCAGTTTTGGTACCCTGCAAATATAATTCCATACTACTAAGTAGGCTCCTAAATCAAAATATGAAAACTAGTTAACACATTCTGTGATACTACTAGCTCTGAGGCTAAGAATTTTTTTTTTTTTTTTTGCGGTACACGGGCCTCTCACTCTTGCGGCCTCTCCCGTTGCGGAGCACAGGCTCCGGACGCGCAGGCTCAGCGGCCATGGCTCACGTGCCCAGCCGCTCTGCGGCACGTGGGATCTTCCTGGACCGGAGCACGAACCCATGTCCCCTGCCTCGGCAGGCGGATTCTCACCCACTGTGCCACCAGGGAAGCCCAAGAATTTTTTTTTTTTCATTACTTTGAACATGGCTGTCAAACTATCTGAGGCTGCAGTGCTATCTCCACCCTATTTTTAACAACGGATTTGGGTATGTAAATTACAGCTTCCTTTTTCCTCCCTAGGTCATCCAGTTAGTCCCATTTGAAGGGAATGAATGAAATGAATGTTTAAACTGTCTTGATGTTGTTAATTACTTTGTGAGACATTTCATAACAGGAAAGTCTTTGGCATGCAGTGAGTGGCTTGGAATATTAACATCTTCAAGGACATTAGATTCTCAGTGTTTGTTTAAAGTGGTTGCAGAAGAGAGTAAAATAATACCTTTTTTTTGTTTTTTTCATAAAAGGTATCTCTATGAGGAAGGGTATGAGGGACAGACTAGCAAATTCTTGGTAGGGTTTTAGGTTTGAAACAGGAGTAGCCTTTCAAGAAAGCATTTAAAAAATAAATTTATATATTTTATTTATTTTTGGCTGCATTGGGTTTTCGTCACTGTGAGTGGGCTTTCTCTAGTTTCAGTGAGCGGGGGCTGCTCTTCGTTGCGGTGCACAGGCTTCTCATTGCAGTGGCTTCTCTTGTTGTGGCTCGCGGGCTCTAGAGCGCAGGCTCAGTAGTTGTGGCGCACAGACTTAGTTTCACCGCAGCATGTGGGATCCTTCCGGACCAGGGCTCGAACTTGTGTCCCCTGCATTGGCAGGCAGACTCTTAACCACTGTGCCACCAGGGAAGCCCCTCAAGAAAGCATTTTGGTAGTAAGGTTTGTGTCCGTGATGGTCATAAGAAAATTCTGAAAGTGGTTTTTCATCTATTGAATACTTGAGCCTATATTTGAAGCTAACTACACCAGGGTAGAAGCCTGCCAGCTGTCTCCCTGTGACAGACAACATTCTTAGACCAGTAACAACTGGGCTTATTAGGAGGAAAGGAAGAGGAGTCCAGAGGATTTCCATGTACCTGAAAGTTAAATTAGCAGGATTCAAATTTTATGTACCAAGCTATGTAAATCAATTTGTGCCACATTTTATTTTATGCCTCACAAAAATTAAAAAGCTTGGCAACTATGAACCCAAGTGTTACTTTGAGCTAGTAAAATAGTTTCATTTTGATTTACACATTGTGATTTATTATTAAACAAATGGAGAGACTGTAGTCAGGCAAAGATATAACTTAATCATCATTTTGGTTAAGACTGGACAAAAGCCCCCTGTATCATAAATTGTCTCATGAGAGCTGGCAGCGCTCATGGCTGTCAACGGGCATGTGTGACACTGACTGAGGATATAGCAAAGGAAGAAGGAAAAATAGAAAAATAAAGAAGGTAAAAAGGAAGTCCAGGGAAGTAAGGGAAAGGATGGTGTGGGATGGAGAGAAAAACAGAGAGTAAAGAGTTTTTAAAAGCTAGAGTGTATGGCCTACCAGTAATTGTAGAAGGTAGTGATTCTTGGTTTTGTTTTGTTTTTTTAAATCTCAGAGCAGCTACGTAAAAAAGAAGGGTGAATGTGGGAACATTAATCATTTTTCCACATAAAGACATTAAAAAGAAATCATATACTCCAGTCAGCTTACCTTTTGCCTCTCTTCCTGTGCTTCTCATCTTGCCTGAACTGGTAAACATCGCATCATAGGATCATACTGGTATGTCCGTGGGGATCACTTGTCTAATATTACCAATTTAACTAAAAAAAAAATTACTGTACTTTCTAAGGACACATTAAATTCATTCAGTTCTTTACCAATCAGCATTCACTGAACATCCACTATGTGGAAAGTAAGTTAGATGTGGAAGGCCCAGAAAGGAATGACAGGGGGACCAGAGGGAAGGGTGTCTGGCAGAAGAGATGGAGAGACTTGTGTGGGTAAGGGAGCAAGAATGTTCAGTACTGTACACAAAGGTTTAGAACTGGTTCTGTTAGCAGTGGGGAACCAGTGGAAGTTTCATGGGGAGACATCAGTAGGGCTGTGCTTGGGTGTGCTAATAATGTGCCATATAACTTAGAGGAGGAGGCAGGAAAATGAGTTAAAGCATTGTAAGATTGGAGTTAAGATCGAATTACAGGGTACAGAGAGGATTTAGGTAGTGGGGACGGAAAGGAGACAATGTGTAGAGCCCAGTGGAGGTATTAGTTGATACGCAAAGGTTGACCAGCTAATTGTGGAGTGGGGAGGGAGGAAGCTGTAATAAACTCTTTTTTAAGAAGACTTGTAAATGGGAGTTCACAGCAGATACCAAAGAGGATTTAAAAAAAATAATTTTTTGATACCTTAAGAGTGTGTAAGTGTGAATAAAGTATTTATTTCTCATGATCATTTTAAATAATTAAAAAAGTACAAACAGTATGTTTATGGAATGATGACGTTGAAAACTTATTTATGAGGAGGTTTAGACACAAATACTGATAGACCGTAAAAACCAACAACAAAACCCACTTCCGTTCAGGCTACTAGATATATAGAGGAGTGTAGAATTTTTTAGAGGAGAAAGGACGGAAACATCTCTTATATTTTTCATAACTTTTGCACTTGTTTCCTTATCTGCAGGACAAAGAACAGGATGGTGGTTAAAAAGAATGGAATTTAGCCTAGAATTCTGGGCAAATCTAGCTTCTGGCACAGAACAATTGTGTTATCTTAGACAAGGTACTTAATCTGCCCCTCAGCCTCACTTTCCTGCAGATGAGAATGATACCCGTGTTATAAGGTGTGTTTGTGTGCGAGAGAAACAGATGGAGGGGGGAGGGGGAGAGGAAGAAGGAGGAAGAGGGAAGGGAGGGGGAGAGAGAGAGAGAGAGAGAGAGAGAGAATTCAACTGAATTGAATGAGATAATACATGTAAAACACCTGTCACAGAGAGAGCCTGGCATATAGTAAGTGCTCAACAAGTAACAGTAAGTACTTTTTTTAAAATTCTCAGCAGTGCCATTTAACAGTTTTGGTAGATGGGTCTCTTTTTGGTACTGAAGGGTATTTTGTTAAAACAAAAGGTAAACTTGGCATTTGCTATGTGAAAGAAGATGGTATTCTAGGTACACATCTTTTTTATGAAGACATGTTAAACTCAACACAACATGTAGCCTTTCTCTCTTTTTTTTTTTTTTTAATATTTATTTATTTAGGCTGTGCCGGGTCTCCCTTGCGGAGCACGGGCTTAGTTGTGGTATGTGGGATCTTAGTTCCCTGACCAGGGATTGAACCTGGGCCCCCGGCCTTGGGAGCTCGGAGTCCTAACCACTGGATCACCAGGGAAGTCCCCAGGAAGCCTTTCTTGTCACCTGTATGGCACAATTTTGCTGGGCAGGTTGATTGGGTTTTGCTATGGTTAATTTTAATGCTGACCTTGAAGGGATTAAGAAGAGCCCTTACTCCCGTTACATGAAGCGGCAGAAATTACCAGATGGAAACAGGAATTAAGAAGAGAAAAAAAGGCTCTGCAGTAATTCATTGTTTCCTAACCAAGACGGCTTGTGCTTACAACGTTGAGAGGCGGCTGCAACGTGGCTGTTTAATCAGATCAGAATAACTCGGGGGTGGGAGCAACTAGTACCCCCGCCACCCCCCACCCCTTAACTGCAACCTTTCGGACTGGGGTTGTCCTCGGGCTGCTGCCACGCTTTGAGTCACCGGTCTCCCCCTTGGAGAGTCGGCGGCCCCGCGCCGGAGAGGCCCCGCCCCTCCCTTGTGAATCGCTGGCCTTGGTGGGAGGAGCCGGCCGATGCTAATGAGCCGAGTTGCCGGGAGAGCCAGGAACTTCTTTCCCCTCCGCTGTGTCAGGATCGCAGAAATTATGCCCCTTCTCTCACCATGAGCTGGCTCTCCAGTTCCCAGGGAGTTGTGCTCACTGCCTACCACCCCAGCGGCAAGGACCAGGCCCTGGGGGGGAACCATGGCAAGGGAGGGGAGGAAGCCACCACGAGGTAAGCCCGGGCACCTGAAAGCTAGAGAACAAAACAAAGCCCTCTTACCTGCTCCGGGGAAAAAAGTGACAGGGAAGTTAGTGTGGGGAGAAAGGAACCAAAAGCCACAGGTCGCGCTAACCTCGTGCAGCAGCAGAAATCTTCGGCTGGGGTTTTCTGTACTTTGCACCTCACCTAATCCTGAAACCGCCTCTATGATGACTGGTGAAGACGGATAGGAAGGAACTGGGGCGATGGCTGTCAGGCTCCTTGCTCAGCAGGTGCATTTGCAAATGCTGAAAGATCAAATAACTATATTTGAAACACTTCCTGTGAGATGGAATTCTTGAATGGGCTCAAGGCCCAGCCACTGGAACTGCTGCTTGGGAACGGCGCCAACAAGCAGGAGGGCTGTTCGCTGTATTCTACAATCTGCTGTTGTTACAGTGTGATTCTTTCCCCCCTTCTTCTGGCTGAAAGCAAACTTCTTAGGCAGAGAGCCCAAGACACTGGCCTGGAGCAGTAGGTTTCACATCCTTTGGCGTATGTAGATTGTTTGTTGGTGGGGGAGCTTTCAAAAAGGTTTTGTCAGGAAGTAGTACTCTGCTGCTAGAGTGACCTGTGGTTAATGCTAAATCACTTTATAGGCAGATAGGGCGAATGTTCTATAGACCACTGAGGTGCAAAGAGTACCGTGTATCTGTGTACTTTGTTCTGTTTTTCCAAGCCTCCCCCCGCTTCCTTTCCTTAATGACCTTCTCACTAGCTGAACATTTTTACCTCCTGTCTTAGATAGAAATTGTAAATATTGGCCTAGAAGCTTGCAAACAGCAAATGCTAACCTAATAGGGTAGGATACTAAATTAATTATCAGTAAGCACATTTCCTCCTTGATGTTTAATGTGATAATAAAACCTTCTTTGTTCTTTTGTGACTTATGCTTATGCCTTAAGCTGGAATAATGCCTTCTTTCATTTGTTTTAAAATCCCCAGATGTGGAGGAGGGGAATAAAAATCAATGGAACGGCTTTAATACTCTGCGCTAGATTCCCAGGCTGACCAGAATTTTTTCTCACGTTGCAACGACCATATGTATTCCATTGACTTAATTCATTTCCAAAGATAAAAGGGAACTGCTGCCTGTGCTTTGGATGTGTTATCATTTTATTTTGTGTGAGAGGGTCATAAAGTGTTCTCATCCATTTTTCTGTAGCACGCTAACGAGATAGTAACCTTTGAGCAGTAAGCAGACTGCAACGCCAACGCCTTACTGTCTGTAACTTGGACTCCCCTTGACGGTCAAAATGGCCAGAATTATGCAGACTTAGTACATGCTCCAGAGACTTTACCCTGGGATGGCCTGAGGATCTGAGCTGAATTTTGGGTCTTGATTGTGAGAGTGAAAAGAACCTTAGGGACTTTGAGTCCTGACCTCTCATTTTTACCTTGAGGACTCAAACCTCAGGGATTAGGCTGCTGCAAGGTCTGTTGTCTTAGGGCTTTGCCTGGGGCTGCATATTGAGATATGGAGCCTTTATCCGATGTTTGTGGTTTTGCAGCCTGTTGTGGGTGGCCTATACTTGAGTGGGTTGAGAGAACAAAAGAGAGGAACAGCTCATTCTCAACCTTGGCCAGAGCAGGATCATTCTCAACCTAGGCTAGCGCAAAATCGAGAGGGTGTAGGGTGGGCAGCTGCTCATACAGTGAGCACACTCCATGGCGTGGTAGTGCCAGACCTGTTCCCAAGTGCCTCCCCCACTGGCTGCCATACTGCTTGCCCATACTGGCCCCAAATTCCTACCACTGAATTAGAGTCCTAGGCTGGAGAAGACGGGAGCCTTGGTTTGAGGACTGGGGGGGAAGGAGAGAAAAGGGACAGTCCTTATTGGCTTTTACCCTTAAGCATGGAATCATTTATCAGATGACCTTAGTGTTTCTTTGGGAGGCACCTTCTTTAGCCTGGAGAGGTTGAGATATTGCTATTGGGGCGGGAGGGGGGTGGTGGTGGGAGGAGGGATTTGAGGGTGGGATGGGATCAGGAGCCAGCCTTTAAAGATGGTGGTGAGGGGGCGGGGCCCAGGGCTTGGCTCTGGCCCGAGGTTGTCAGCTGTACTTGAAGCATTGGCAAGCAGCCCTGAGGTGCAAGTTTGGTGGTTGATGCCTATATTAAAAAGCTCTTCAAAAGTCAAAACCAAACCAAAACAAACTGTGAAAAAGACAAAAGTTAGACTCTTGTGTTCCCATCTACCTATTCAGCAGTTGTTGAAGGGAGCACAGAAGTCTAACTTGGCTTATTGCAAGACTTTTTCTCCTAAATAATATGCACTTTGATGAACTACTTAATCAAATGTTTAGTTCAATAAGATGAACTCCTCTCTATGCCATCTGAAAAGTATAAAGGATTATGTATATTATTTAGGATATTTATAGAAAGCATTTGAGTTTTAGTCCTATGTTACCAGGTCCTTTTTTAATTGTTGTTTTGGTCTTTGGGGAAGCTGCGATAGTAGGGAATTAATATTTTTGTAAGTTATCTGTTAGTCTAAAATTCCCTCCATTCCATTCCATTATCCCTCTTTATCAGGACACATTCATTGGATACCTGATTAAGGAATTCTTCCTACTCATGGTTAGACCCTCTCAAATATTTACAGAATTCTGTTTTCAATTTGTTTTGTTATATTTCTTCTTGAAAACATTAGGATTTGAAGAAATACGCTGACATTAGTTGTTCTGACTGACTTGTGCATAGTCAAATGTTTCCAGAGGAAACCACTTTTTATGAGTAGCTATATTTATAAGACTTTATTTACTTGTTAATTTTCAAGTAGGTTTCTTAATGTTTACTTTTGGAAAGCAGTTTTTCAAAGAATACTGCGTTTTGTCTATTCTTACTGTTTTCCCTTGACTTTCCCATCATTTTAAGAAAAACTATTGTTTGCTTCCTATCAGTTTTTGCTAATATTTGATAAACATTAATGTCAAATGGTATTTTTCTTATTAAACCTTTGAACTCTAGTTTCGTCTGAGATATTTTTATGTCTTCTATGAGTAAATGTATAGCATTCATCATGTAAGATCTTGTTTTGTTGACCCCGTTTGCCATTGGTGTTGGGCAAGCAGAACCGAGAGGCTTGGTTTATGTCATGATGACATAAACCCTGAAAATCTGGGCTCGGGGGCCAGCCTGCATGGGGTCACATCCCGATTGATTCTCCCACTCATTCTCAGTGTGGCCTTGGAAGGGTTATTTAAATCTCTACCTGTAAATTGAACTTCATATTAGCGCTCACTTCACTGAGAGGATTAAGTGGAATGATCTAAAGCCCATAGAACAGTGCCTGGTTTATGGCTAGCTGCTGCTTGCTCTCACGCTAGATACAGAAAAGGAAAGAACTTATCGAGCTTTGTGGCATATCACATATTCTTCCTCATTTCAGAAGCATTTTCACAAATATCATTTTGTCACATGTTAAGAAACATGGGCATGATCCTTATGCTTAACTAAAAATGGCATAACTGAAAATTAACCATTGTGTAAAAGTTCAGGCCTGGCAGAGGGCTGCCATCGTCTAATGTCTTTCTTTTACGTGAATTTACAGCATTTTAAAAAAACCTATGTACTGTATCATGAATAGAGTTCTTTCCGTCTGAATTTGTGTGTTATCTGAAATTTTATATGTTTTTGGTGAAGGAAGGATGGCGAAGAATTGTTATATTGCAATTATGTCATAAGTGAACGACTGTTTCTTTTTATTTTTCCTAGCCTTATCATTGAAGGCGTGATTCCTCATTCTAATTTTGCAGGAGTTACTGACCAAATACATTTTTAACCTGTCCATGTGGATAATTGTTTTCTAGATCAATCTAGTCCTCCGTGTGCTGGCATAAGAGTACTTTCTAAAAACTGATTTTTTTTTTACTGTGTCATTTAGAAGCCCTATTCATAACTTTCTCTTGAATTGTTAAAAGACACACCCAGTATTCTAACTGGGCAGGTCTTACCTTTATTTAGAGTTCTGTGATATTTGCCTTTTAACCGCCCTCATCTGTGAGGCATGTGATTTTTGTGGGCCTGTTTAAAGTTATCTTCATGGGACTTATATTAGGTGTATGCCTTTCAAGTATAAGGATTTATAAATCACAAGAACCCTACCTTCTTAAAAAAAAAAAAAAAAAAACCTGCTGAAAACTTTCCTTGTTTTCCACGGTACTCTTACTTCTTTCATCACCTGCCTTTGTTTTTCTTTTCTAACGGGGGCTAGTGCTTATTTGAAGGTTTATGATTGCTCTTTTGGTGTTTAAGTTCTTAGTACTTGTCTTGTTTCTGAGAGTGTTGCAGCATGACGAACTCACAAAAATTGATGCTTTTAACGACGCACACGATGGCTTCTGGATTGCCTGGTAATTAGGCCTAAAGAGTTTTTAATGATTGGCCCACCAAAATGAATTATTTTTTCTCTTGTTTTAAAATTCCTCACTATCTGTACACCTGAGTATCATTTACAGGTTAGAAAAAGGACTCAGCATCCTAGAGGCCAAGGCCACACTTGTGTCAAGTGGAAGTCCCCTGTGCTCTATGGTCGTGGATCTGTGAGGTCTCACTCCCTTTGGTGGCCTTTGCTCTCCTACATCTTCTTGATTTGAATGCTGCCCAAAGGTCCTGAGAAGCCTCTCTACTTGTCACCCTTGTGGTGTCCCTGTGAGAGAGCTTGGAACAGCAGAAACTTGAGGCTTCCAGGCTGTTGCTTGGGTGGTGATGGAGTAGGGGATGGGAGTGGGCGGAGTTAGCAGCATGGTGTCCAAGCTTGGTTTGGGGAAGAAGGTGTGCTAGGCTGGGTGTGATGCCAGTCCTCTCCTGAACTCTCTCCTTTAGGTGATTACTGTCCTGACCTAAACCTTTCATTTCATACAAATACTCCGAGATGAAATGGTTTGTTGTCAAAGTTTTAGTCAGTATTGATTCTTTAATGACTTTGTTTTACTTTTGATAAGAGGAGACAGAAAATAAGAAGTTTTCTTATTTGAGGAGAGTGGGGATAAGTAAAGGTGTTGGGGGTGGATTAGGGAAGAGGAAGTAGAAGGGATGACGTCTGGATAATTCTGAAGACACATTCTTTTGACTTCTGTGTTTGTTGCTGTGAGCTGGCCAAGTTTATCCCTTTTTTTGCAGGAAGTAAACAGAAACCATGGAGATCTGTGTGGCCAGTTACTACATCTGGAGTCTTTTCTCTACTCAAGCCCACTAAGTATCTGAGTTTTTGTGTTGGAAAAAATTGTGAAACGTCATCCACTTGACACATGCTCTTTCGGTAGTTGCTTTTGCAAAGAACACTTGTGTCTTTAGGGAAAATGACGTTTATTGCAGGCATCTGGGTCATAAGGAAGAGACCATATCCCCTGTCTTCTTCCCTCAGGACTGGTCACATGGCATGTTGCTCTCTTTTTGGGACTCTGTTCTTTTCTGTCCACTGGCTTTATAATCTCCTCATTTCGAGCTTGACCTTGGCTCTCAATGGATACCCCACCCTCGTCGCCCTCTATCATCTTACATCTCATAGCAAAGGGACGGACTAATTTCAAATTTTTGAAAGGGGATCAGGTTTGCCCAGTTAATTTTTTTGAACTGTCCCAGGAAGCCTATGATTTGACCATTTGGGGTCTTTTTAGAGAAGCAGATTCTGTAGGCAGGGCAATTTCCCTCCAAAGGCAATGTGGCATCTTTGCTAAGCTGTTCAGAACTTATTTGATTCCTCATCTGTGAAATGAGTGTAATAATGCTCGGCTTCACAAGGTTCACTTTAAAGATCAAATGTGTAGCTTTTGAAAGGATTCAAAAAAATGTGAACATCAGGAATATTATTACTAAATCCTTTTCAATACAATATCTTATCTTTTCCTTGGACATTTTGCTGAACCAGAATTGTCATATCGAACTTTTGGGTTTAATTTGCACTTTCCTTTTATGCTGTGCATTAAAATGTAAGTTCCTTGAGGATGGAGATCTTGCCTTATTTTGTCTCTTTACCTGGGTTTAGCAAAGTGCTTGACCTACTCTAGGCAGGTAATAAAAGTTTGCATGAATGAGTGTGAGAGGGAGTAGGGTGCAGTGATTACACCTACTTTGTGTAATCACTTTGGAACTGGACTCTCTGGGTCAGAGTCCTGGTTCTGTCATTTAATAGCTGTGTGATCTTGGGCAAGTTATTTAATGTCATAGAGCCTCAGTTTTTTCTTTTCCTTCTGCAAACTGGGCATAGTAATACCTAACTCAAGAGTTATTATGAGGATTGAATGAGTTAGTATATGTAACGTACTTAAAAGAGTGCTTGACATAAAGCACTGTGATTGTGATGATGCAGGGCAGTCAAAGACCTGTGGGTGAATTAATTTGGAAATACTGTTAGAAAGCATTTTTGAAATTGATTTGTAAGTGGTTCGGGAAAAGGATGCTTGCTTTAATACATATGCAATATAACTTCTTAATTTGAAAAATAATATTGTGGAATTAGTTTAAGATATTTATAAAAATATCTCAGATTATATTAATGTTAATAACTACTAAGAATACCAAAACAGTATCTTAAAAAGGGCTTAAAGGTATTGAACCCCTGTTAGGCACAGGTGACTGTTTTAAACAGCTTTGTGTAGTTTGGGTGGATATAAATTTCTAAATCGTTTGTGACTCTTAATAAGATGGAAAATCATCTTGTTTAGAGCAAGGAAAAGTTATTTGCTCATGTTCCTCAAAGACCGAATTGACTTTAGGTTATTTGAACACTTGTAGGTAAAAGTACTAGTATATCACCATACCTAAAGTTTTTGAAGACAGGATAATTTTTACGCTTTTTCTCCCTTAAAATATATTTGTGTAGTTTCTGAACAACTCTCTTTTTTTTTTTTTTTGCCCACGCCCTGCGGCTTTTGGGATCTTAGTTCCCTGACCAGGGATTGAAACTGGTTGGGAAACTGCCCCCTGCAGTGGAAGCGGGGAGTCCTAACCACTGGACAACCAGGGAAGTCCCTGAACATCTCTTGATCTTATAACCTAAAAGTGATGTTTCACGGAGCAGAGCTAAGCTGAGGGTGTGATATCCATGGTCCAGATCGCCACCCAGTTCCCCCTGAGCCCCATCCCCTTTCTCATTTAGTGCACACATTTAAAGACTATACTGTTGGTTTTTCTCTTCATCATATTATTATACATAATACATTAACTTTAAATGCCTACTGTGCACTGGGCCTACGCTAGGAAACTCTGTCCCCTTAGCCAGTTCTTCTCAAATCCCTCTCATACCTGCCTTTCAAATTGCTATTAGCTCGGTAGCTCCTGCTTACGAATGGCTCACAGGATCAGGCTGTTTTGCTTCCACCTCTAAGAGACTGGGGACTTTTTTGGTGGGAGTGGGAGTAACTGGAGGAAAGAAAGAGATAGTGAACTGGAGGGAGGAGGGAGATGTATGCCAGTGAGTAATGCAGTAGCCATTTTCCATAGGGGGAAAAACAGCATACATGGTAATCAAATCCCAGACAGCTGTAGATTCTCCAGTCGTGCCATTTTCTGGATTCGCGGAGTTCTTTTCACCTGCTGGAAAACTCAAAGCACCATATATTTGTGGCATTGTTGCTATGGGAGAATGTGTCCTGAGTTCCCAACAGCAGGTTTTGAAATACATTTTTCAAAACTAAGTAAAATTTTCAAGTAACTTGGGGGTGACTGTTCTCTGTTGCCTCTTAGGATCTTTGTGAATTGAGACGTGACAGTGATGCTTTTTTCTGCTGCCTTTAGTTTCGTCTTACTCTGGTACGGTGTCCTTCTCGAGGTACATGAGAGCCCTGCACATGCCGATACGATATGTCTTTCCACAGGCCCTTAACATGTGCCCGTCTTCTGTTAGGGGGTATATGCACTTGTCTAAGTTTGTCGTTTATTTGGAAGATTTAGGAACATGGAAATTGATATATGTTCTTGTGACACTAGTTGAATCAGATTAGAACTGTAAAATGTAATTAACTTAATAAACTGGGAAATGCTTTAACATCATGCTACTGTGAAACTGAAGCTGTGTAGAAAAATATTGGAATTCACACTAACAGGAATTCTTGAAGTTTGGGTGGGTTGGCTGTAGAGATCTGGTTTATCTCTGAATGCTAACGTCTGTCAGATATCGTCTATGTTTTGGGAAAAAGAGTAAGAATTATTTATTGTTGATGAGCAGCATAAAATTGAAATCCTACCTAGAATGAGATTTGGGTAACTTAGAAAGGCATTAAAAATATGTAAATGTAGAATGTCTTAAAATTTAAATTATTTAAAAGAATCCTAACGTGTATTTTAATAAACAACCATGAAGATTTTTGCTGGATGTATATGATAAGCCTAGAATAAAATAAATGTAAGAATTCCTGCCCTGAAGGAGCTTGCATTGTAATACAGATGGATTCTGAAACAGCGTTTTCAGTATCATATTTAGGAAACCATGGCATGGTTCCCGCTTTTGAGGTATAAAACTTTAAGATAATTTGTTATTGAATAATTAAGATTTGGTTTGAGTAAGAAAAGGTGAGCTGGCAACTGAAAGTTGAAAGGAACTTTGGCTATTTATAGGTGGTCTAGAAACATGTAACTCGATCAGCTTATTCTATAATTAATGTTTTGACTAGAGTTACTAAGTGTGTGTCTTTTCATTTCTCTCTGGTCCAAATAATACTGTCAAAGCCATGGCCCATCATCTTGATAGAAGTTATTTAGATCAAGGTAGAAGTAAATTTGAATGATGTCTTTATTTATTTTTAAGTAAATCATTGTTATTTTTAAAATTTATTATTAAAAATGGGGATATATATGCTTCAGTATATCCAGGCTAAAATTCTTTTGATTTATGGCATTTTTGAATCATTCTGGATTATAGTATAACTATATGATATCATCAGACTGGATATATTTAGGTAATTGTATAAGTGTATTAATCCCTTGCTCCCATTTTTTAGAGAAAGGTTTCTATATTTAAGGACCAATAGGGGCCTGGCAGGTTATATAATAAGTGAAGTGGATGATTGGAAAGTGCAGGCCTCAGAAGAATGTGGGTTTTGTTAGAAAATGTTAGCTAGAATTTTAAAAATACTGAGTAAGCCCCCCAAAATCCTGTCTGCAGGTTCGATCTGGCCCCGGTACCACCATTTGTGACCCCTATCCTGAAGGTCAACGTGACTGTTTCAGTCGGCTGTTGCTGTGTAACATACCACCCCAAACTTAGTGACTTAAAATAACAATTTTCTCTCTTGATTCTGGAGGATCACAATCAAGTTCTTTCTTGGGGTCTGTCAGGCAAGATGGGCTGAGGCAAGGGGATCATCAGAGGCGTCTTCATGCACAGGTTTGACACCCGGGCTGGTGGGTCGTCTTTCTCCTTGTGCAGCTTCGCCACATGACTAGCTTGGGCTTCCTCATAGCATGGCAGAATCAGAGTAGTCAGACTTCCTACATTCTTGCTGGCTTATCCCAGAGTGAGCATTCTAGGAAGTCTAGGTGGAACCTGCCAGGTTTCTTGGGGCTTGGCCTCAGAAGTTACTCAATGCCACTTGGCCATATTCTGTTCGCCAATTAATCATATCCCGTCTCAAATTCAAGAGCATGGAGGAATAGGCTTCACCTCTCAGTGAGGGAATGGCTTACACAGCTTGGTAAAGAGGTCATCTTTGGCAATAAGCTACTCAGTTATTATTCCAGTCTCTCTGTATCTGGCCCTACCTGCTTTTCTGGTCTTATTGCCAACTCCTCTTAGAAACCTCTCTTCCCTGGAGCTTGGGTTTAAAATTCTCCACTAGTAAGTGTACACATCCTATGTGCGTTTATCCTTCTGCCTTGCTTTATTAGGCAAGTTTATATTGTAGAAATTTTTCTATTTACTAAGAACATAAATGCCTCAAGGGTGGGCTTGATTTTTTTTTTTTAATCCTAAGCACTAGATGGATTCAATACCCTGTATATAATAGGAATTCAACTATATTTGTGCATTGATGGATATTTTATATTTTGGAACGGTTGGGTTTTATGTTTGCAGGACAATTTAGTATAGAGCCTTTTTTTCTTTCCACCAGAAACAAAAAAAAACCTTAATTCTCAAAAACGTTTTTCACAAAAGTGCTAAATTTGAATTTAGGCACAAGTGAATTTGAATTTGGAAAGAATAGAGTCCTGAGAAATGAGATCTTCCTTGTATAGAACATGTTCCCTCTATTTGATAGCAGCAGAGTTGCCAAAGGCCCTTGTTTGTTTACATCCAATGATATTTACTCTAAGGGACTATTGGACACAGATGTAGTATTTTGGAGTACGTAATCTTTTTGAGATCACATAGTACATATGGAAAACATCCCAGAGGCTATATAAAAATTAATTGCCAGTATTTGAGTTGCTTGCTTTTTCTACTCCCAGAATGTTAGTTAAATTTAGCAGTCGTCCAATAATTCTTATCATTGCGCCTTAGCATACCTAAATAGCATCACTGTAGGGTATCCTTTCTTTCTTGTTTAGAGACATTGCTTTACTATACCAGTTACTTAAATGGATTTGTCTCTTGCCACACTTCCTTCAAAGCAAAGAGGAAAATAAGTGGCTAGGACACCCTCTGAACTCTGGGTGGAGGTGGGGGGAGTGTTTTTCCCTTAAAGGAAGGAAATTTTTTAAAATTAGTACTTGAAGATTAGAATATGTATCTATTTCTTTAAAAATACTTTGTGTCTCCAGCTTAGAGCTGCCCCTGTTTTTGTGAGAACCTGCTGCATAAATTTTAGTTATTTGTCTATAGCAATGATGGTCATGTTTTATTCATCAGATCACTTAATTCCTAAGATTTTAAGGTCATTTAAGAAACACATTTACACCAATTTTCCCGTCCCTATACTATTGATCGGAAATCATATCATCTCCATTTTGCAGGTAAAGGAAAGAGACTAATCCCTTTTGAGCTTAGTTTGAAGCTTGAAGCTTGAAAGCCAAGGCCAGGCTATGTGTCTTTAAAATGAAAGGCTTGTCCTAATAGCTTTTTACACATTTCAGGAGAGACTAATACTTTGTTAATCTGCTTAAAGCAAAATTTCTTTAATAAATAAGTGAAAGGAATAGAGCTCTGTTTCCCAAATTGTGTGTGAAATATTGTTACTAGGTGTTCTGTTGAAAAGGAGTTTCGTGGTCCAATATTTTAGTGTAAATAAAGTTTACTGCAAGACGCCTTGTAGCATATAATATTTTAGCTAGTATTTATGAATTGCTAAAAAAACCTGGTAGCAAGAAGCATATTTTAAATATTCTAAAGTTATTTGACCTAGGAGCCTCTTTTATTTTTTAATAACACTTGTTACCAATGTTACAGGGAACACAATTTGTGAAATCCCAAAATATTGCTGTTTCTTTATAAGTGGAAAAATGTTCAAAAATTGTATACTTTGGAGTTAGGGACATATTTTGGGCTTTTTCTGTTGTGTTGGTAGTAGTGGTAGTAATAGGTTTTTAAAAATTACCCTTCTTCTGTGGCCACTATCTGTTTTATTGATACAAGCATACCTGTAAAAATCTCCCCTTGGTGAACATACTTCCACAGTAAGAATGTTTATTGCTTTTTAATACCCAAGCTTTATAGAATATACATCTTTTAATACAACATTTTTTAACTTATGTTTTTATAGAGAAAATTTATACGTATGCCTCCAAACCCAATAACGAAATTTTAAACACAAATGTGGAGGAAATAGCTCGAGTTACATTTTTAGTATAATGGGGACATCTTGAAAAACATACCCAGTGTCAATCAAGAGGATATATGCCACGTCACTGCTTGGAAATAACACTTAATCTTACTAATAGTTTGATCTTCAGTAAACAGCACTTAAGCATTTTACATTCAACATGATAGCTTGTTAATTGTGTATTGGAGTATTGCTGTGAGTTTTGTTTTGGAAAACGGGTTGAGGGTCCGGGGTAGATGTGTTATATGTTACTTTTTCTCCTTGAAAGAAGAGGACAACACCAGTGTTTTTTTCAGGGAAGGATTGCTGCCACTAAATTAGAGAGGCTATCTTAACTTATTTAACAGCCCAATCAGGTAGGTGATATTACTCCCAGTTTACAAATGGAGAAATGGAGGTGGGGAGTGGTAGAGAACCTCACTTGAGGTCCTAGAGCTAAGTGGCAGGACTGGGATTTGAACCTGGGCAATCTGCTATCAGGGTCTTCACCACTGTGCTGTTCATAGAAATTATTTGTTTCCAACTTTTGTAAGCTGAATATGATTTCTAGAAGTATATGCAGAGCAAGTTAAATTACAACAATGTTTGGTTGTCTGGTAGTTCGTGTGTGTGTTTATATATATTTATATAATAAAACTCTGCTGTCTTCATATTGAGAGAAGCTTCTGTGAATCTGGATTCTCAGCAATTCACTTAGGAGTAAAATAGGCACCTCGGGAGATAACCTTAACTACTTTCAAACCCCAAGATACCATTTACTGCAATGAAGTAGTAAATAGTTTTACTAAATTCTGCTATTTAAGTAAATAATTTTGTGTGGCCTTGAGGTATCTCCTGGCATTTTGTGGTCAGCTATTCATGCAACTGGTGCAAATGGTATCACGGAGGAAAAGAAAAACAAATATTTATTGAGTACTCTCTGTTCAAAGCCCTTTAAAATGGACTTTGTTTAATCTTCATTAGGTGAGAATTACCATCCACATCTTAAGAAAGACAAAGCTCATGTACACAGAATAACTGGTCTGAGATCGTACAGCTTGTATATAGATCAATTGTGATTTGAACCTTGGTCATTTTCATCCTACTGACTGGTATAGAATAGGGGCCATTATCGTTTTTCTCCCTTCCAAGCACATGTGTCTGAATGACAGTGGGGCCTCAGTTCAAGGGTGGGATGTGTTCTGTGGCAGGCCCTGATCTGGGTCTTTCAGAGCAGCAGTCTGGACGTGCTGTGCTGCCTTGGGGGCCGCAGGAGCCATGGGGAAGTAAAGGAGAAAGCCCCAGGCCGGGACCTCTCTTCTCTCTCCATCAGTAGGCATTTGTAAACTGGAGACTCTCTTCACATGCATTGAAAAATCTCCCGACACCAGCATGACACAGTAATAAGATGTACCTTTAAAATACTGCCACCAAGACTTCCTTGGCGGCGCAGTGGTTAAGAATCTGCCTGCCCATGCAGGGGACACGGGTTCGAGCCCTGGTCCGGGAAGATCCCACGTGCCACGGAGCAACTAAGCTCTTGTGCCGCAACTACTGAGCCTGCACTCTAGAGCCCGTGAGCCACAACTACTGAGCCCTTGTGCCTAGAGCCCATGCTCCACAACAAGAGAAGCCACCGCAATGAGAAGTAGCCCCCCACTCGCCGCAACTAGAGAAAGCCCGCGCTCAGCAAGGAAGACCCAACGCAGCCAAAAATAAATAAATAAATAAAATTAAAAATAAATAAATAAAATACTGCCACCATCACCACTGTCATTGCTATTAGGTGGTTGTATTTTTCTATAAGGGCTCAATAATCAGATTTTCCTTAGTGCTAGAAAAGTAAGACAGTAAGACAGCTGTGAGGCTACATTGTCTCCAGGTCTTCCCCAACAGTCTAGGTGGTCTCAATACCCTTTCTGTCACATGAGAATTTTCCACTGAAATCCAAACGAGCCATTTTCTTTAACTGGGAAAGTGTGGAAATGTTGCAGTTGCTAATGAACAGCTCCTTTTCACTTAGTAAAGTCATCCAAACACTTCAGGGGGCTGCAAGGACATTAAAGTCTTGGCCTACCACAGACCCAAAAGTCTCAAAATAAAATGACCTATTTGGAGCGTCAAAAGCGCTTTTGATTAAATTACTGAAAATAAGGTGGTGAGGGCTGGCTGACTGGACAGTATATACTTAGAACTATCTTCTAGCCATGGATATTTTTCATAGCAAATAGATTTTCTTAGTTTATAACTACTAACCAAGTGATCAACTCAACCACAGCTCTTTCTGGAGCTTCTCCACGTTTAGGCAAAGTAATTTGAAACTTGTCCGAAAGCCAAAGGTTGGGGATTACCTTATTCTTGGTCCTAAACCTAGACCTGTTCTATAAATAGATTTTGATTTCCAGGCCAAGCTGTCCCTGCATGACATGTCCCCGTAAATGTCCCGTTGCCACAAATTGCTAATCTTAGCAAAAATAGAATTCTTTGTCCACTCAGAGCTTTCCTGGGATGCCATCTCAGTGCTGCTTTACCACACAGGAAAGCATGCACACATCACCCAAAGAAATCGATTTGTCTCCTAAGATTCTCTGCCTTCTAAAGCTGTCAGTACTTGACATTATACCCTTTCTCTGTACCCAGGCAAATGGTTTGCATGGAGCGATCTTCCAAAGCAGCCAAGTCTGCAGACCCAGTGCAGGGAGGAGAGGGAAGGGGGAAGGAAAATATGAACCCTGTGCTGCCGAGGAAACCAAGCATGATGGGATAGTCTTGAGAAAGGGGCCTGCTCAGGCAGGCTTAGCTCCATGGGCAACCTGCCTCTTTGGGGGAGAAGGAAGGAAGGAAGGAAGGGAGCATGCAGTTTGAAAAGAGTAAACCATTTCACAGTGTGAAAATTTGACAGAGAAGCCCAGGCTGCCCAGCCCTTCCTTGTCTCAGGCCAGTGGGTCCAGAGGCCTCAGGCTAGGGTAGGAGGGGTGCCCTGGGCTTCAGGGTCAAGAACAGAAAACTGGGCCTAGGCCTGGAAGAGGAGGAGAGCAGTTAAGGAAGTATGCGGCGATTGCTCCTGTGGCCTTACAGAGGTGCTGGCTGGCAATAGAGCTGGCCTGCGGGAGAAGCCAAGAACCCAGAAGGCCATGTGGGCTGACCAGGAGTGAGAGCATTAGGCTGCTGGGCAGAGCAGTTACCAGGGCTCTTGGCCACAGGGAAGTGTGTATGCAGCCTCTCAACAGCCTTTTGGGCAGAAAACAGACGATGGGCAGGAGAAGATTCCCGCAGTGACATGGGCCAGGTATTCACCAGAGACTATTTATTTGTGCCTTTGTAGGGTAATTCACATCTCCTCAATTACGCTTCCTGGGGACGTGGCCAGGGAAGCGTCTCTTCAGGTATACCTTTTATTTTTAATTGATAGTACTGAAATTTTAAACTATCTCATAACATTTTGTTCTGTGAAACATTAGCCAGTCACTTTTAAAGCTTGGAGAGAGTTGGTCTTTAAATTTCCACCTGGAATCCTAATCGTCCAAGCATCTTGAAGAAGTGATCGAAAGAGTGAATTTCATTAGGACAAACTAGCTTCCTGAGCAAAATGTTAAAATGCACAAAATTCATTGAAGGTTAGATAGATCTTTCCATGGAGATGGCTAAAGCAAAGATCTGCCTGACTGTGTCTCCCCGCCCTGCTCCCGTCCCTATCTGCTTGCTCTTTAAGGGGAGTTCCCCAGGCTTCTAAGGACCCCGTGCTGATAAGAGATGTGGCCAAAGTCTCTTTAAGGATGTAGTCCTTTGTCAAGGACTGGTTTAGGGAAAGTTTTAGTGTATTTGTGTTGCAGGTGACCATTTCTGGATCATTGACTCCCTCTCCCTCACACACACTCACTACTTCTTTCCTCATCTCATTTTTATTAATGAACTAAATTAAGGATTAAATAACCTGTTAAATTGTGAGGATTTTGTGCACTGCTGTAACATGCCTTATGTTACTCATCAAAGAACAGCTTAAACTGAGCCCCATCTATAAATGACCAAGATGTAATGCAATTGTTACACTGCGTTTTCGTGTACCACTAGCATCTTTTTTCTGTCATTCAAGTAATTGGTATTGCAAAAATGATGATAGCATTGAAGTGAATTTACAATTTCAGAGATTTTAAGAAAATGTCCAAATATTGTGAAGCATATAAGATTTATCTGATCTGTCATGAATCTTCTAACTTGCGACGTGTGTTTTTAAGCTCGTAGCATGCAAAGTTTTCCTTCTTTTTCAGAGGAATATTAAATGCTACAAATCTACATAATGCTGTGTTATTGATATATCTCCTGGGACTTCCCTGGGGTTCTGCGGTTAAGACTCTGAGCTTCCATTGCAGGGATGTGGGTTCGATCCCTGGTTGGGGAACTAAGATCCCAGATGGTGTGTGGCGTGGCCAAAAAGAAAAAAGATATACATCCTTTTCTCTATGCATGAACATTTTTTTAACATATAGACGTATTTATTTATTTTTGGCTGTGTTGGGTCTTCATTGCTGCTTGTGGGCTTTCTCTAGTTGCGGCGAGCGGGGGCTGCTCTTTGTTGCAGTGCGTGGGCTTCTTATTGCGGTGGCTTCTCTTGTTGCGGAGCACGGGCTGTAGGCACGCGGGCTCAGTAGTTGTGGCTCGTGGGCTCTAGAGTGCAGGCTCAGTAGTTGCGGTGCACAGGCTTAGTTGCTCTGCGGCATGTGGGATCTTCCCAGGCGAGGGCTCAAACCCATGTTCCCTGCACTGGCAGGCAGATTCTTAACCAGTGTGCCACCAGGGAAGTCCCTGTGCATGAGCATTTTAAAGTGTTTATACTATTTAATATTTTATTTGCATTACGTCTTGGATAAAAAGTAAATGAGGACTATAGTAATTATTTGTTTGAAAGCAAACCTTATCTATAGATTCTAAAATTATACTTGTGAGTAATGTAAACAATCAACTGTTTCTTTACTGTCTGAATTATCATCATTTTATTATATTTAGAACATGAATTCTTTTACACTTGGAGAATTTTATATGTTGTATGTAATGACAGGTGATTTGAGCCGAGGGTAAAATCTACCACTTTTGCTCAATCCACGGCAGATATTTAAGAGTTTTCCATTTTAAGTATAACATTTACAGGAATATATCTGATAAGCATGTATTTAATTCAGCAGTGATTTTATGCATTTTATTTTATTTTATTTTATGTTATTTTTTGTTGTATGTGGGCCTCTCACTGTTGTGGCCTCTTCCGTTGCGGAGCACAAGCTCTGGATGCACAGGCTCAGCGGCCATGGCTCACGGGCCCAGCCGCTCTGCGGCATGTGGGGTCTTCCCGGACCGGGGCACGAACCCGTGTCCCCTGCATCGGCAGGCAGACTCTCAACCACTGTGCCACCAGGGAAGCCCCGATTTTATGCATTTTAATGGCATGTACCACTTTAGACGTTGCACATATATGAAGGTAATATTAGTGCTTCATGAATTAGTCATTTGGTTAATTTTTACTTATAATTTCCGTATCAGTGATTTCACATACACACATACACATGAGTTTACATGGGCAGGAAATTTGTATTGATTTTGTGATTAATAAAATGTTATTAGGGACTTCCCTGGTGGTGCAGTGGTTAGGAAACCTGCCAGTGCAGGGGACACGGGTTTGAGCCCTGGTCTGGGAAGATCCCACATGCCGTGGAGCAACTAAGCCCGTGCGCCACAACTACTGAGCCTGCACTCTAGAGCCCGCAACCCACAACTACTGAGCCCGCGTGCCACAACTACTGAAGCCCACGTGCCTAGAGCCTATGTTCTGCAACAAGAGAAGCCACTGCAATGAGAAGCCCGCGCACCTTAATGAAGAGTAGCCCCCGCTCACTGCAACTAGAGAAGGCCCGTGGACAGCAACAAAGACCCAATGCAACCAAAAATAAATAAATAAAATTTCTTTAAAAATAAATAGATAAATCAAATGTTATTAATTGGACTGTTTAGCCAAAGCAGTCTGGTATGTTTGCTTATTAGCATTAGATTCATAATTTAAATTTATGAAATTATTTTAAAAACAAATTAACTGGCCCCCTTTTAAAATTAAATGGCAAGTTGACTTAAATGGTCAAAACTTCTTTGTAATTTCAGAATTCAGAATGAAAATCTGAAGGCTGGGATGACAGGAGTGAGGGCGGTAGAAAAAGAATTGTTTTTCCAGGGATGCTGTTTTCTCAGGTCCTCACGAAAAGCAAATGGAAAAATGTATGCTTTTTCCAAGTGATGAAAAAGAGGAATAGAAAGATGTCTGTATGTATATATTTTGCCTTCACACTTGCACTGATTTCTGAAGTTACTCCAAAAGGACATCTTCATGCAGAATAATGTGTAAGTGGATTATCGTTCCTGTATCTTTCATGGAAGTACTCTGGTACTTTCAAATGCAAAAACAATAGCTGTCCATTTCTCCTTCCTGGGAGGAAGCTCCTATCTTCATCTGATAGGAGACCTGTTGCCTCTCACTGCCGGGTTTCTCCTTGTCTTTCATGCTAGAGATTGATAAATTTGTCCTAAGCTGCTGATGAGGCCTCAGAGGTCTGGCTGGGGAGCCATCATTAGTGATAACAGCTATTAATTCCTCTAGAAATTTAAAATTAGCCCCCTTGGTTGTGTTTGTTCAATAAATTTTAGACAAGGTAGGGTAACAGCAAGTACATTTTTGGATGTTGAAGAATTAGAATCTGCATCTTCTTGGCCTTGTGACATTGAGATCTTCAAGGAGATAGAAGGAAAATAGAAATTTTTATATTAGACAGTACTTAGATGCAGCACACTTAGAATCAGTTTCCTGAATCTCCAAAAGATGGAATCATTGTCACTGGTAGCAGCTCTATTTGTTTTCATTACCCAGTGTAGCAGCTGTCAATGATGAGACATCTTTAAAAACAAAAACAAAAATCCGTACTATGTTAACTCTTCTGTGAAGTGTGTTGAGCAGGTACTGTGTTCTGTCCTATGCTGGGTACACTGTGCTATTCAGAGAGAAAACCCTGTTGCGGAGTTTTCAAATTTCTGCTAAGGATGACGAGCCGTGTCACATGTTACAATCACTATAGGAAGTTACAGTCACTATAATAGAGGTTAAAACAAACCAACCAATAACCCTGCTATGGATGTCTGCAGAGGAAGGACATCTCACAGTCAACTAAGGACCCAAGAGAGTTTCAGGTTTCATCTTGTTGGAGTGGTTGGGTAGGATTTGGCTTTGGGGGAAGAAAGTAAATATATTGCGAGGAGAGGGAGGTTCAGATGGGTGTTAGTTCTATGAGGATTCCAGTTTGGCTAGAGGACAGGAGGTGGAAGGAAAGGCAAGAAGGGGAGGTTGAGGCCAATTTGTGGCAAACCTTAAAGGTCAACCTTGACTGGGGAGTTGGGATTACTTTCAGTCAGTGGCTGCGTGTAACCTGCCCACTTTTCAGAATAGCCAACTGCTCCAGTATAGACCCTTGGTTCCCTTAAGCTGGGACAGATGTAACGGAATGGCATTGTGGTGAAAAGAAGGAGCTCGGGATTGTGAGACAGCGTGGTTTCATACCTTGAACCCATCACTTACTAATTATGTGACCTTGGGCAAGTTAACCTCGCTGTGTTTCAGTGGCGGTATGAGGATTAGATGAGGTAAACCACAGAAAGCGCACAGACCCATTGCAAATAACTGGGAAAAAAATAAAAGAAAAAGTTTGGTCGCTACTGTACCTCTTACGGCATCTTAGACAGTCTCCTCCCCTGTCTGTCCTATTATGAGCATAGCTCACAATAAGTCTGTCAGTGAATCCAGAGAGAGACAAAGTATGATGGGGAGATGGGGGAAATAGGTCAACACAGGTAAGATGTAGGTAAGAAGAAAGTATGGCATTTTGTATGAACTATCAGTAGTTACCTTTAGGTTCATTTCCTATAGTGAAGTCTGACTTCCTAGAACAAAGATGCTTGTCTGTCTCCTTCCCATATTCAGGGAAGAGAATGAAAGAAGTATCCTCAGGCTGGGGCGGCTTTGGTGGGCTTTGAGCCTGAGCTCGAACGTCCTGGTGAGTCCTATTGGTGCCTGAGTAGAAGATAGAGGTTATGGCTTGTCAGCCCTAGACAATCAGAAAACACTTTCTTGACTGTGGGATAAGGTCTCAGCTACAAGCTCTGTCAGTAGGTCCTCAGACCCCTAGTATTTCCAGAACTAACATTTGTAGTGTCTGTCGCTTGCAGTAACTTGGACGGTTGGAAACTGTGGTTGTTTAGAGTTTCTCTGAGATCCATGAACCTGAGTTGCAAGTCCTGGAGATATGGTGTGTAGAAACCAGGCTCTAACAAGAGCGGGGAATACCTGCCCGGCACCTGCAACCAATTGTCTTGAAGTGATGAAGCTGTGTGCTTATAAAGAATAGTTTTTTAGGGAGACAGTTTAGTGAAAGTTGACATGGCGACTCCCCTGACTTCTGAAAGAAATGTGAATATGGAGAAAGCCAGAAGTCTGTATAAATATTTCTGTGGTTGCAATTCTGAGGATTTTGGAAGCGTTCAGCTCATATCCAGGTGGTTGGCTTCCTTAGTATCCCAGGGAAGAAGCTGAGCTTGGAAGACACTAGCTCCCTGTGAGGGGCCAAGGAAATTCTGCGTAAGCCTCTGGCACTTGTCAGCTTAACTGACAGGGAACCTTTGGCCTGGCATCTTATTGGTGGAGTGCCAGGCTAGAAGCTACTGTCATTGGCCAGATTTTGAGGTGGGGTGGGCCTTCCAGGGCTCCTTGATAATCACCTGTGGACTGCTCAGGGAGCCTTGTGTGAATGGCTGAGAAGAGACAAGCTCACTAGGAGATGAGCAGGCCAGGCTGCAGAGGGCAAGTGCAAAGGACAGAACCAACCACTGGTAGTGGGGTTTGGCTCTAGTGGGAGTTAGTATTTCAGTTTGTGATGGCCCTTAATACACAAATGGACAAGATTCATTATCTAGAGAGGTGACTTGAAGAAATACTCAGGAGTTGAATTCTGAGAGGCTGCACTGCTCTGCAGGAGAGCTAGTTATTATAGCTTTTTGTAAAATATATGTTTACTTAATTTTCCTTTAGCACAGACTTTTTTTTTTTTTTTTAAACAGTGAGTCAACTTGTTTTTCATTTTGAAAGTTGTTGCCAGCATACTGGATTGTTGAGTCAAAGACGTTTCCTTGGTTTCCTAGGGAAAGGCTTGAGCAGGGAAGAGCATGACACAGTGGGGACGAAAACATCTCAGCCTCTCACTCTTGGGTTACTGTTACTTTTGAGGAACTCTAGTGTGGGCTCTATTAATCTTTGTATATAGGTCAGGGAGGGAATGAGAAGAAGTGGGAAGGAAAGAAAGCAACTTTGTATTTTTGAATGTGGCCTGACTGTATCAAAGGGTCACCAACAAGATTCCCACAGTTTATGGTTGCATGTAAGTATAATTCTTGGGAAGGCTGAGCTTTTTCAACGTATTTCAATAATATTTATTATGAAAAATAAATAATAGCTAACCTTCCGCGGTGCCCTGCGTTTGCCTAGTGCTGTCCTATCTACTTTACAGTATCCTGTATGTGAATGTTGACTCCTGTACTTCACAGTACTGTGAGGGTCAGTATAATTTTGTCTCTGTTTTGCAGTGGAAGAAGCTGCGGCACAGAGGCTCAGAAACTTCTCGAGATGACACGCGAGGAAAGTCGTAGAGCAGAGCTGGGTTCAAAGCATCCTGGCAGTCTGGTTTCCAGAGTTTGTTCTCTTAGTGACTGCACGATGTCCAACTGTCCACAGACTGAGTTTGAGGCAGGAATGATGACTATTCTGTAGTCCCTTGCATACTGGATTTGCCCAATTTACTTTGGAAGTACCCATTCTACTTCTTTATGACCAGAAAGTGCCTTATTTAATAGTAGAAAATCTTAGTGCTGATATCCTCTGTACTTCTAAGAAGTACTTCTTACAGATCTCAGTGAAAAATGCCTCGCAGTAGTAGCTCTTGGCACTGGCAGGCGTTAGGTTGAATATTAGGCTGACATTCCTTGGCTTTCATGATGAGCTTTGGCTGAAGTGAGACCAATCTATGTGATGTATGTTAAATGTGAAAGTCACCAGATGGCAGGATGATCCAGCGTTGGGTATGTGAGTATGATGGGTGTGTGAGTGATAAGTTGGAGTTGCCCTAGTATGCTAAAACCTCCATAATGCTTCAAGTAGGTGGACACGTTTTGTGTGTGTTCCATGTGTGTCCATGAAGCTTACAAAGTAACACAGCATGGTAACATGCTCAGTTACGAAACCTCAAAAATTCGTCCAACAAAATAGCATTCTCCTTAGAGGAAACTTGGAAAGATAAATAAGACTGCAAAGAAGGAAATAAAGGTCACTTATACAACTACTCCAGAGCCAGCCACTATTGAAGTTTACTTTCCCTTTTTTTTTTTTTTTTCTGCACATGCATTCCTAGACATGCTCTCTTAAAGCAACAGTTGGGGTCATTAACATGTTGTTATTCTCCCAGTTAAATTTTAACCAAGGTGTAGAATGCAGGATGTTTCGCACATGCATTTTTGCCGGAGAAACCACAGCTATGTGACTATTTATAGTGTTTCTTAGCTATCTCATGCATCATTTCCTCTGGTACTTCCTCAGTGTCACTGGAAGTCCTGCTGCTGGTCTGTCTGTTCTCCACTCGTGACATCTGAGTCATCACTGACATCCCTCTCCCCAGGCTTCCTCATGGAGCCTGTTACTGAGCTTGGCTATTTTCCTTCTCCCTGAAATTTCTCAGATCTGTACTTTATTTTTCAACTGCTGCCCCCCAGCCAGCCGTCTCAGTGCTGTCCAGTGCCTGTTTCTGGGCCTCAAGCTGCTTCTCTTTTCAGTCCACACTTTAAAGTAATTTTCTCATAGCTGTTTTCTCAGCATCCTGTTCTTAGCAGAACTCCCACATGATAACACCTCTCTATTAGTTTCTGGTTGTCTCTACATCGTTTTCAGATTCTCGGTGGCATCCTCCTTCACCTCATCCACTCCGTGCCAGGCAAAGACACACCTTGGTCCTTTGTTATTGCATTGTTCAAGGTAAACTGTGCTGGCCCTAGTGGAAATTGTGAAATAAGCAAAGTCTTTGCCATTTCCACCCTCTATTCTCCATTACATTTCTGACCCACAAAGGTTTTTCTTTCCTCCTACGTGTCTTTTGGTTTTTCTTCTTGTCCTATAATTCACACTTCTAGTCAGATATGAAAGGATCTGATATTGGTGGTTGATACTTGAATGAATGTGATCACGTATTCTTTTATGTGATCAAGTGTCTTTAATGAAATAAAGCTAGTGCAAGTAGATATAGTTTATTAAAAAAATGTACTTGGCTAATAAAAAGTTTGCAACTCTGTGTTGATACTCTCCACCCCAAATTAAAAACAAATTTTTTTTTCTAGTATACAAGTCTGGGAATAACTACTTTAAGCTATAGCAGTAAACAAGAAAAGAAGCGGAAGGGGGAGAGATAAAGAAATAAGACAGCCAGTAAGAGATAATAATATTAGCAAGCTATGTCCTTTGATAAAAGTGCATTATTATGAGTATGTTTTTCTTTGATAAAAATGCATGATGTGTGCTAATTAAAAAAAAACACATTCTCTTTGTGTTTTATTGTGTAGTCCTTCATTTCTTTTTTTTTTAACATCTTTATTGGAGTATAATTGCTTTACAATGGTCCTTTCTTTCTTCTCAGCTACATGTATATATTTATTGTATGCATCTTAGAATAATAACCATAACAGCATTGAGCCTGTTGTTTTCTTTATCCCTGAATATCAACGTCTAGTTAAGGCCAGGCATTCTGTGTACAGTCAATAAATGATTGCTGATTATACGACAGTGTTTTGGGACAAAATGATCTTTCTTTGTATCTCCAGTGTTTTAGTTTATTTTTACCCAACAGAATGAAAGGATTTGACTCTGTAACACCCGTATCAGAAATCCGTGTTTCAACAACTGCCTACAAAAAATGGTACCCAGTTGTTCACGAGGAGATTTCATTTGCAACCCGTATTGGCGGCAGCTAGGGGTTGATTCCTCTTGTTCTGATACTTGGCTTTAAGACCTCGTCTTTTGCTTTGGGGACTGGGCTAAAAAGGGAGCTAGCCTGAGACCACATGAAATGTGCTTCAGCGGCTATGTCAGTTTGCTGGCTTGGCAAAGAGAAATTGTATGGGTGGCTTTATATTCCAAAGCTGGAGCTATCTCTTTGTCCCTGGCATGCCTTCATACTCATAGACACCAATATTGTCCTTTCCTTGGTTCAGCCAAAACTGGGGAAGTGGGGAGAGGGGTGGAAGGACTTTTGTTTAGAAAGTATGTTGGGGGTTGAGGCAATGTCTGCTTTCAAATCCTGGATCTTCAGTGACCCTTTCTTTGAAACATTCTATGATTCTATAATTATGGTGTGCTCTATCGGTACAATTGTTGCATTATACATTTAATAAGTTAAAATGATTTCTATAAGAGAATATAGGTTTTTCACTGTAGTGGAAGGAGATTGTATGATAAGACAGTGGAGGAGAAACAATAGATGTATTATGTAGCTGCCTGGAACATCTACTTCCTGAAGGCAAGCCAGTAAATGAGGAAGGATAGCAGATTGCCAACCCATGGGCTTGCCCACTATGCTCTTGGAAAACAAGAAGGTGAAATTCAATGTTTTATGTCTTTGGATTGTCCCACAGTGATTGCCCTGCATCAGACAACACTTGACTAATAAATATCCTGTGGGTTTTAGTTTGTTATTCATTTTACATTTGCTTTCATGTTGTTGTTTTTTAAGCTAATGCAACGATGAAATGAATTGTTTTATTTATTCTGTTTATAAAAGCAATGTTAATAGCTCAAATAAAATGAAAATATGTTTGTAATGGCATCATAGCGTATAAGGTGGTGTTTTTATTTTTGCTCCAGAGGCTAAGGATTGTATTTATGCACTAGTGCAGATCTGGAGTGAGAGGCAAGTAGGTGGAGCTTGTGTATAAGCAATTGTGGTTCATGTTACATTTTCTACATCAGGATGTTTTCATTTTTAGAGCCCACCCTTATTTATTAACAGTATTAAGAAATACTTCTGAAGGAAAAAAAATAACAAAACAAAGCAAAACAGAAAAAATAAAAAGAAACAAAAAGAAATACTTATGAGTAAGAATTTTAGCTAAGGATCACTGCTTAGTGGACTGTGGAAGAGTAGAAATTCTCCATATCCAGGTCACTAGAGAATGAGACAAGTCAGGATTATGATGGTCTATCATATGGTTCTACTCAAATAGCTTGGTCAGGAAAGCAATGATGTGGCCTATCCTGTGTTATTGCAACTGCTGAAGTGCAAAAGGCAGAAAGGTTCCTCAGTGATTTGCCTGGAAATCTTCAGTTTCTCTGGACCGTTCTTCTTGTCCATACAGTTTTGGCCTTAGACTTCTCAGCGTCTTTAGTCAAGACTTACTTTTGTAATTAGGGAAAAGTGACTAAGTAGATTGTCCCCAGAGTGAATTGCCATGCCACTTTTCCCATTCTAGAGACTAGAAAGGTTCCAGCTTGAGAGTTCCACCAGACCAGGCTTTGGCTTTGCCCAGGTTCACCTCTGGTCCTGCAGACTCCTGAGGACCGGCCCTGTGTTGGGTTGCCTTACTGAACTTTTTTGGGCTCTTTCTTCCCATACTCAGTGTAGTGAAAAATCAAGCCACGTCCTGAAATGGGTAAGTGAAAGGTACAGGAGCTGTTTTGTAAGGATATTGGAGGTTATGGCTGAGGAGGCAGAAGAGAGGGAAAAAAAACTAATATTACTTTGAACTTGTATGGTGCTTTCTAATCTGATGTAATTAAATTCTCACCATACACACATACATATAGCAGAAGAGTAAACCATCTTCATTTAGGGACCTGTATAGAGGCAGGTAAACTTGTTATCTAGATGTGTTTGGAGCAGATCTGTAAATGCTCTGGTTTAGTCACTTGGCTTTTTGCTTGTTGTGCTTTTTCACTCTTAGGCTTTCTAGGTAGGTGTGGTAGTCAGATTTATGGTCTTAATTCCTGGAATCTGTGAAATTTTTTTTTAACATCTTTATTGGAGTATACTTGCTTTACAATGGTGTGTTAGTTTCTGCTTTATAACAAAGTGAATCAGTTATACATATACATATGTTCCCATATCTCTTCCCTCTTGAGTCTCCCTCCCTCCCACCCTCCCTATCCCACCACTCTAGATGGTCACAAAGCACCGAGCTGATCTCCCTGTGCTATGCGGCTGCTTCCCACTAGCTATCTATTTTACATTTGGTAGTGTATGTATGTCCATGCCACTCTCTCACTTTGTCACAGCTTGCCCTTCCCCCTCCCCATATCATCAAGTCCATGCTCTAGTAGGTCTGTGTCTTGATTCCCGTCTTACCCCTAGGTTCTTCACGACCTTTTTTTTTTTTTCCTTAGATTCCATATATATGTGTTAGCACACGGTATTTGTTTTTCTCTTTCTGACTTACTTCACTCTGTATGACAGACTCTAGGTCCATCCACCTCACTACAAATAACTCAATTTCATTTCTTTTTATGGCTGAGTAATATTCCATTGTATATATGTGCCACATCTTCTTTATCCATTCATCTGTTGATGTTTGCTTCCATGTCCTGGCTATTGTAAATAGGGCTGCAGTGAACATTTTGGTACATGACTCTTTTTCAATTACGGGTTTCTCAGGGTATATGCCCAGTAGTGGGATTGCTGGGTCATACGGTCATGTTTTTGTAGTTTTTTAAGGAACCTCCATACTGTTCTCCACAGTGGTTGTATCAACTTACATTCACACCAACAGTGCAAGAGTGTTCCCTTTTCTCCATACCCTCTCCAGCATTTATTGTTTCTAGATTTTTTGATGATGGCCATTCTGATCGGTGTGAGATGATATCTTATTGTAGTTTTGATTTGCATTTCTCTAATGATTAATGATGTTGAGCATTCTTTCATGTGTTTGTTGGCAATCTGTGTATCTTCTTTGGAGAAATGTCTATTTATGTCTTCTGCCCATTTTTGGATTGGGTTCTTTGTTTTTTTGTTATTCAGCTGCATGAGCTGCTTGTAAAATTTGGAGATGAATCCTTTGTCAGTTGCTTCATTGGAAATATTTCTCCCATTCTGAGGGTTGTCTTTTGGTCTTGTTTATGGTTTCCTTTGCTGTGCCAAAGCTTTGAAGTTTCATTAGGTCCCATTTGTTTATTTTTGTTTTTATTTCCATTTTTCTAGGAGGTGGGTCAAAAAGGATCTTGCTGTGATTTATGTCATAGAGTGTCCTGCCTATGTTTTCCTCTAAGAGTTTGATAGTGTCTGGCCTTACATTTAGGTCTTCAATCCATTTTGAGTTTATTTTTGTGTATGGTGTTAGGGAGTGTTCTAATTTCATACTTTTACATGTACCTGTCCAGTTTTCCCAGCACCACTTATTGAAGAGGCTGTCTTTTCTCCACTGTATATTCTTGCCTCCTTTATCAAAGATAAGGTGACCATATGTGCGTGAGTTTATCTCTGGGCTTTCTATCCTGTTCCATTGATCTATATTTCTGTTTTTGTGCCAGTACCATACTGTCTTGATTACTGTAGCTTTGTAGTATAGTCTGAAGTCAGGGAGCCTGATTCCTCCAGCTCCGTTTTTCGTTCTCAAGATTGCTTTGGCTATTCGGGGTCTTTTGTGTTTCCATACAAATCGTGAAATTTTTTGTTCTAGTTCTGTGAAAAATGCCAGTGGTAGTTTGATAGGGATTGCATTGAATCTGTAGATTGCTTTGGGTAGTAGAGTCATTTTCACAATGTTGATTCTTCCAATCCAAGAACACGGTATATCTCTCCATCTATTTGTATCATCTTTAATTTCTTTCATCAGTGTCTTATAATTTTCTGCATACAGGTCTTTTGTCTCCTTAGGTAGGTTTATTCCTAGGTATTTTATTCTTTTTGTTGCAATGGTAAATGGGAGTGTTTTCTTGATTTCACTTTCAGATTTTTTATCACTAGTGTATAAGAATGCCAGAGATTTCTGTGCATTAATTTTGTATCCTGCTACTTTACCAAATTCATTGACTAGCTCTAGTAGTTTTCTGGTAGCATCTTTAGGATTCTCTATGTACAGTATCATGTCATCTGCAAACAGTGACAGCTTTACTTCTTCTTTTCCAATTTGGATTCCTTTTATTTCCTTTTCTTCTCTGATTGCTGTGGCTAAAACTTCCAAAACTATGTTGAATAAGAGTAATGAGAGTGGGCAACCTTGTCTTGCTCCTGATCTTAGTGGAACTGGTTTCAGTTTTCATTATTGAGGATGATGTTGGCTGTGGGTTTGTCATATATGGCCTTTATTATGTTGAGGAAAGTTCCCTCTATGCCTACTTTCTGCAGGGTTTTTATCATAAATGGGTGTTGAATTTTGTCGAAAGCTTTCTCTGCATCTATTGAGATGATCATATGGTTTTTCTCCTTCAGTTTCTTAATATGGTGTATCACGCTGATTGATTTGCGTATATTGAAGAATCCTTGCATTCGTGGAATAAACCCCACTTGATCATGGTGTATGATCCTTTTAATGTGCTGTTGGATTCTGTTTGGTAGTATTTTGTTGAGGAGTTTTGCATCTATGTTCATCAGTGATATTGGCCTGTAGTTTTCTTTCTTTGTGACATCTTTGTCTGGTTTTGGTATCAGGGTGATGGTGGCCTCATAGAATGAGTTTGGGAGTGTTCCTCCCTCTGCTATATTTTGGAAGACTTTGAGAAGGATGGGTGTTAGCTCTTTTCCAAGTGTTTGATAGAATTTGCCATCTGGTCTTGGGCTTTTGTTTGTTGGAAGATTTTTAACCACAGTTTCAATTTCAGTGCTTGTGATTGGTCTGTTCATATTTTCTATTTCTTCCTGGTTCAGTCTCAGCAGGTTGTGCATTTCTAAGAATTTGTCCATTTCTTCCAGGTTGTCCATTTTATTGGCATAGAGTTGCTTGTAGTAATCTCTCATGATCCTTTGTATTTCTGCAGTGTCAGTTGTTACTTCTCCTTTTTCATTTCTAATTCTATTGATTTGAGTCTTCTCCCTTTTTTTCTTGATGAGTCTGGCTAGTGGTTTATGAATTATGTTTACCTTCTCAAAGAACCAGCTTTTAGTTTTATTGATCTTTGCTATCGTTTCCTTCATTTCTTTTTCCTTTCTTTCTGATCTGATCTTTATGATTTCTTTCCTTCTGCTAACTTTGGGGTTTTTTTGTTCTTCTTTCTCTAATTGCTTTAGGTGCAAGGTTAGGTTGTTTATTTGAGATGTTTCCTGTTTCTTAAGGTAGGATTGTATTGCTATAAACTTCCCTCTTAGAACTGCTTTTGCTGCATCCCATAGGTTTTGGGTCATCGTGTCTCCATTGTTATTTGTTTCTAGGTATTTTTTGATTTCCTCTTAGATTTCTTCAGTGATCACTACGTTATTAAGTAGTGTATTGTTTAGCCTCCATGTGTTTGTATTTTTTACAGATCTTTTCCTGTAATTGATATCTAGTCTCATAGCGTTGTGGTCGGGAAAGATACTTGATACGATTTAAGTTTTCTTAAATTTACCAAGGCTAGATTTGTGATCCAAGATACGATCTATCCTGGAGAATGTTCCATGAGCACTTGAGAAAAATGTGTATTCTGTTGTTTTTGGATGGAATGTCCTATAAATATCAATTAAGTCCATCTTATTTAATGTATCATTTAAAGCTTGTGTTTCCTTATTTATTTTCATTTTGGATGATCTATTGGTGAAAGTGGGGTGTTAAAGTCCCCTACTATGATTGTGTTACTATCAATTTCCCCTTTTATGGCTGTTAGTATTTGCCTTATGTATTGAGGTGCTCCTATGTTGGGTGCATAAATATTTACAATTGTTATATCTTCTTCTTGGATTGATCCCTTGATCATTATGTAGTGTCCTTCTTTGTCTCTTGTAATAGTCTTTATTTTAAAGTCTATGTTGTCTGATATGAGAATTGCTACTCCAGCTTTCTTCTGATTTCCATTTGCATGGAATATCTTTTTCTATCCCCTCACTTTCAGTCTGTATGTGTCCCTAGGTCTGAAGTGGGTCTCTTGTAGACAGTATATATACAGGTCTTGTTTTTGTATCCATTCAGTCAGTCTGTGTCTTTTGGTGGGAGCACTTAATCCATTTACATTTAAGGTAATTATCAATATGTATGTTCCTATTCCCATATTCTTAATTGTTTTGGGTTTGTTATTGTAGGTCTTTTCCTTCTCTTGTGTTTCTTGCCTAGAGAAGTTCCTTTAGCATTTGTTGTAAAGGTGGTTTGGTGGTGCTAAACTCTCTCAGCTTTTGCTTGTCTGTAAAGGTTCTAATTTCCCCATCAAATCTGAATGAGATTCTTGCTGGGTAGAGTAATCTTGGTTGTCGGTTTTTCTCCTTCATCACTTTATATATGTCCTGCCGCTCCCTTCTGGCTTGCAGAGTTTCTGCTGGAAGATCAGCTGTTAACCTTATGGGGATTCCCTTGTGTGTTATTTGTTGCTTTTCCCTTGCTGCTTTTAATATGTTTTCTTTGTATTTAATTTTTGATAGTTTGATTAATATGTGTCTTGGCATGTTTCTCCTTGGATTTATCCTGTATGGGACTCTCTGTGCTTCCTGGACTTGATTAACTATTTCCTTTCCCATATTAGGGAAGTTTTCAACTATAATCTCTTCACATATTTTCTCAGTCCCTTTCTCTTTCTCTTCTTCTTCTGGGACCCCTATAATTCGAATGTTGGTGCATTTAATGTTGTCCCAGAGGTCTCTGAGACTGTCCTCAGTTCTTTTCTTCCTTTTTTCTTTATTCTGCTCTGCAGTAGTTATTTCCAATATTTTATCTTCCAGGTCCCTTATCCGTTCTTCTGCCTCAGTTATTCTGCTCTTGATCCCTTCTAGAGTATTTTTAATTGATTTATTGTGTTGTTCATCATTGCTTGTTTCCTCTTTAGTTCTTCTAGGTCCTTGGTAAATGTTTCTTGCATTTTCTCTATTCTATTTCCAAGATTTTGGATCATCCTTACTATCATTATTCTGAATTCTTTTTCAGGTAGGCTGCCTATTTCCTCTTCATTTGTTAAGTCTGGTGGGTTTTTACCTTGTGCCTTCATCTGCTGTGTGTTTTTCTGTCTTTTCATTTTGCTTATCTTACTGTGTTTGGGGTCTCCTTTCTCAGGCTGCAGGTTCATAGTTCCCGTTGTTTTTGGTGTCTGTCCCCAGTGGCTAAGGTTGGTTCAGTGGGTTGTGTAGATTTCCTGGTGGAGGGACTAGTGCCTGTGTTCTTGTGGATGAGGCTGGATCTTGTCTTTCTGGTGGGCAGGTCCACGTCTGGTGGTGTGTTTTGGGGTGTCTGTGGACTTATTATGATTTTAGGCAGCCTTTCTGCTAATGGGTGGGGTTGTGTTCCTGTCTTGCTAGTTGTTTGGCATAGGGTGTCCAGCACTGTAGCTTGCTGGTCATTGAATGAAGCTGGGTGTTGGAGTTGAGATGGAGATCTCTGGGAGATTTTTGCCATTTGATATTATGTGGACCTGGGAGGTCTGTTGTGGACCAGTGTCCTTAAGTTGGCTCTCCCACCTCAGAGGCACAGCCCTGAAGCCTGCCTGGAGCACCAAGAGACTGTCCTCCACACGGCTCAGAATAAAAGGGAGAAAAAATTAAAAAGAAAGAAAGAAAGAGGATAAAATAAAAATAAAGTAAGATAAAATAAAGGTTATTAAAATAAAAAATAATTATTAAGAAAAACATTTTAAAAAGTAAGAACAAACAAACAAAAAGAACCAACGGACAGAATGCTAGGACAAATGGTGAAAGGAAAGCTATACAGACAAAATCTCACACAGAAGCAGACACATACACACTCACAAAAAGAGGAAAAGGGGAAAAAATAATCCAACTTGCTCCCGAAGTCCACCTCCTCAATTTGGGATGATTCGTTGTCTATTCACATATTCCACAGATGCAGAGTACTTGCGGTTGATTGTGGGGATTTAATCCGCTCTCCTGTGGCTGCTGGGAGAGATTTCCCTTTCTCTTCTTTGTTCGCACAGCTCCCGGAGTTCAGTTTTGGATTTGGCCCCGCCTCTGCGTGTAGGTCGCCTGAGGGCGTCTGTTCTTCGGTCAGACAGGACGGGGTTAAAGGAGCCGCTGACTAGGGGGCTCTGGCTCACTCAGGCCGGGGGAGGGAGGGGCACGGAGTGCGGGGCGAGCCTGCGGTGGCAGAGGCCGGCGTGACATTGCACCAGCCTGAGACGCGCCGTGCGTTCTCCCGGGGGAGTTTTCCCTGGATCATGGGACCCTGGCAGTGGCGGGCTGCACAGGCTCCCCGGAAGGGAGGTGTGGATAGTGACCTGTGCTCGCACACAGGCTTCTTGGTGGCGGCAGCAGCAGCCTTAGCGTCTCATGCCCGTCTCTGGGGTCCAAGCTTTTGGCCGCGGCTTGCGCCCGTCTCTGGAGCTCCTTTAAGCAGAACTGTTAATCCCCTCTCCTCGCGCACCAGGAAGCAAAGAGGCAAGAAAAAGTCTCTTGTCTCTTTGGCAGCTCCAGACTTTTTCCTGGACTCCCTCCCGGCTAGCTGTGGTGCACTAACCCTTTCAGGCTATGTTCTCGCCGCCAACCCCAGTCATCTCCCTGGGATCTGACCTCCAAAGCCCGAGCCTCAGCTCCCAGCCCACGCCTGTCCCGGCAGGTGAGCAGACAAGCCTCTCGGGCTGGTGAGTGCCGGTTGGCCCTGATCCTCTTTGCAGGAATCTCTCCGCTTTGCCCTCCGCACCCCTGTTGCTGTGCTCTCCTCCGTTGCTCCGAAGCTTCCGCCTCCGCCACATGCAGTCTCCGCCCGCGAAGGGGCTTCCTAGTGTGTGGAAACCTTTCCTCATTCACAGCTCCCTCCCACTGGTGCAGGTCCTGTCCCTATTCTTTTGTCTCTGTTTATTCTTTTTTCGTTTGCCCTACCCAGGTACGTGGGGGAGTTTCTTGCCTTTTGGGAGGTCTGAGGTCTTCTGCCACAGTTCAGTGGGTGTTGTATAGGATCAGTTCTACGTGTAGATGTATTTCTGATGTATCTGTGGGGAGGAAGGTGATCTCCGTGTCCTACTCTTCCGCCATCTTCTCCTGTCTCTGAAATTTTTTCTTTTAATATTTATTTATTTGGTTGCACCAGGTCTTAGTTGTGGCACGTGGGCTCCTTAGTTGCAGCAGGCAGTCTCCTTAGTTGTGGCACGTGGGCTCCTTGGTTGTGGCATGCATGTGGGATCTAGTTCCCTGACCAGGGACTGAACCGGGGCCCCCTGCATTGGGAGTGTGGAGTCTTAACCACTGTGCCACCCGGGAAGTCCCAGGAATATGTGAATCTTAATCTGTGAATCTTATTTAGGAAAAGGGTCTTTGGAGATGCAATTAAGTGAAGGATCTTGAGATGGGAGATTATCCCAGATTATTCATTTGGGCTCCAAATGCAATCACAATCATCCTTATGAAAGACAGAGGGAGATTTCATGCATACACACACACACACACATACACGGCATGTGAAAATGGAGGCAGAGATTGGAGTCAACAAGGCCACGAGCAAAGGAATGCTTGTCCCAACAGATGCTGCAAGAGGGGAGGAATGGATCCCCTAGAGGCTCTGGTGGGAGTTCGTCTCCATTGACACCTTGACCCCAGTGATCCTGATTTTGAACTTCTAGCCTCTAGAATTATGAGAGAGTAAATTGCTATTACTTTAAGCCACCAAGTTTGTAGTAATTAGCAGCCACAAGAAACTAATACAGTAGGGAAAGGACGTATAAATGAAATGGAAAGCAACTCGGTCAGGACTGTACCATCAAATTTAATTTTTAGAAAGGATCCGCTTTTATTACTTATGCAGAATATACACTTTGAATGCAAACCTGGTCTAGTTTATTTTAATCCTGCTCATCAGATTAGCTTTGCAAAAGCAATGCCCTAATTGTATCATGCTTGCTTGTCTGTATTCCCAATGTGACTATCAATTTGGGATCCTGTTTGGCTTGTTTATAATTATTTCCACATTGCTTGACACATAGTAGTTTCTTAGTAAATATTTTCCAAATGAGTACATGCTTAAGTATGAGTATCTTTCTAATTAGGGCTCCAGTCTGCTTTTCCGGCTATATTCCTCCACCTCCCTCCCTCTCTCCTTCTCTCTCTCTCTCTCTCTCTCTCGGTACGTGTGTATGTGTGTTGTGTGTATTCTTACCAGGAAAAAAAAAAAGCAAGTTGGGGAGATATAAATAATGAATAATAACTACAGTTTTCCTTATGAATAATAACTGTCCAGATGACAGATGGCACTGGAATAGACTGATTGTACAATATTAATTGGGACATTTTGTTTCATCTTTAGGAGAAGGAGGCAAATTAGGACAAATCAAATGTATATTAAGGATTTATTTTTAAAATATACTTTAAAGTATATTTTTAGTACCAGTATAGGTAAAACCCCATGTATCCTATGCCTGCAGCGTTCTGCAGAAGCAGTGAGTGTTCAGAATAATGTCAGTGAGTCGCTGTTCTTTCAAAGATAGGATGGTTTTAAAACATTTAAAAATAAACATTGAAACAAAGGTTTAGAGTAAAACTGTTGTACTAAGTTGAAATTAAAAATTCACTTGGTGAATTCTGAAACATTGCCCATCATCTGAAAGTAGTTTTCTGCTTATAAATTGTTGAATTTCATACTCAGGACCACATCCTGTCTAAGATGATCAAGTGGACTAGATGATTGATTTTGTTTCCTCAAATTTTATTGCAAAATATTTAAGCACTTAGAACTGTTTTTTTTTTTTTTTTTTTTTTTTTTGCGATACACGGGCTTCTCACCGCCATGGCCTCTCCCGTTGCGGAGCACAGGCTCCGGACACGCAGGCTCAGCAGCCATGGCCCACGGGCCCAGCTGCTCTGCAGCACGTGGGATCTTCCCGGACTGGGGCACGAACCCGTATCCCCTGCATCGGCAGGCGGACTCCCAACCACTGCGCCACCAGGGAAGCCCTAGAACTGTTTTAAAATGGATTAGGATACATGTTAAGTCTTACATCCGGATTCAAAGTTTTAATTTAAAAAAGTTTAAAATTCCAAAGCTCAGGCCACACTCCAGACTAATTAAATGTCAATCCCTGGATGGCTCAGAGATGCCAGTAATTTTTTTTTTTAAGCTCCCAGGTGATTCCAATGTGCAGACAAGTTTGAAAACTACTGTAAGATAATTATAGTCTAGTATATGATCTACATTAAGGTTTCCACAGTATTTCCCTGGATGCCCTGTATAGCTGTTTTTGTTTCTAAACTATGATGTATTTGGTTGCAGTGTCTCTGCAAGGATAGGAATTTTTGTCTGTGCTGTTCATTGTATCCCCAGTGCCTGGAAGAAAGACTGGGCAGAGTCGGTCATTGAGAAATATTTGTAGATTTCATGAGCTTAATCCATGGCTCCTGTGTCTGGCTGGGCATCCGCTGAGTGTGCTGTATATGACGGAGTGATGTCTTTACCTGTCTAGTTTTGCTTGAGCGAAAATGTGTCACACTGGATTTAGAAAAAGATTAATGGACCCATCTGGGTCCCTGGGGTTCAGTGGGGCACAGTTTGAAAAAAACCCCAGCTGCCCCTCCCTCAGGGTGAGTTCATATTCTTGTATGCACATTATCACCTTTCTTTCTTTCTTTTTATTTTTTTCCTGTACCAATGGGTTTAATTCATCTTTGTGAAAACTTGAAGCCAACATGGTAAAGAAAACATGGATGGCACTCAGTACACAAGTTTTATTTTTGACCTTTCAGCTATTGCTACCTTGCATTCCCTTTTCCCTTCACACATTAAAATTACTCATAAGTTTGATGGTGGTAGTATTACTGTGTGGGAAGCTTAAATTCTGGCTGATGGTAAAAGTGGTGAAATTTGGAAGCATAGGTTTTTGCAAGGACAAGGAAAACGTGATGATACTTGGAAGAAGCTACTTGTGAATGGCATTAATAACAGACAAGAAGATCGGGGAATGTGTGTCCAGGGAAAAAGCCAGTGAACTTTTTAATGTACTCCTAGTGGTAACAAAATTCTAAGAAATATTTTAACCATTGTTATTTTGTGTCTGCCATGGAGTATTCCCCAAGCATCAATGTTCAATTTTAGGACAGCTCCGGGAGTTTGACAAATAGCACACCAAAGTCTAATCTAACCAAGAGGTAGAATCTAACTGGCTTGAAAATGGTACCTTATTTCTTTTAGAGCCAGAATTCTAAGTTGTCATGCTTCATGAAAGTAAGAGTTCACCAAACTGCCTAAAACTAGCTACTCATAATCATAAGCAAGTATGATTTTTATGAACAACACCAAAAAAATCAGTGAAGACTATATGTCAACAAAAGTAACTTTATTTAAACTTGACCTTTGGCACTAGGACCCTGACACTCTCTTAATTTGCAGTTTTATTTTATTTTATCTTTTGGCCATAACTCGCGGCACATGGGAATCTTAGTTCCCCGACCATGGACTGAACCCATGCCCTCTGCAGTGGAAGTGTGTAGTCTTAATCACTGGACCGCCAGGGAAGTCCCTTAATTTGCAGTTTTAGATCTGGCCTTGTGATTTACTTAATTTAGGTTCAACGATATAAAAATTCAATGGTGTTATTCTCTCTGAATATCCTGTTTTCCTTTTTTTTTTTTTTAGGAAAAATGTATAAGCAACTCTTCATCTGTTTTCAGATAAATCACTGATTCTTAGATAATTGTCGAGAATAATACTTTTACCTTGTAATCACAGATTTTTGTGTTTAAGGGAATTCAAGTGTCAGTTGGTCTAAACTCTTTTACACATGAGGAGATGGAGGTCAGGAGAGGTAAACCCACAGCCAGCTGGTGGTGGAACCAAGAACAGAACCTAGAATCACTGATGGATGTTCAGTGGATGCTGAAGGTTTCCAGCTGATGGTGGAAAGAACAGAGCCTGGAATCCCTGATGAACTTTGTTAAGTGCCTGCTGCAAGCACTTTGTTTTCCATGCGTTTGAAAGAGTATTATTGCAACAATCTAATATTGAAGTTCTACAAAGTGTAGCATTTATACATGGATGGGTAGAATGTTTTCATTCCGTCTTCATGAAGGATGGAAAAGGAGCGTTTTTAGCGTGAGCTCTAACAGAGTTGCTAAGGGTATGGAAACTCATAAACCATGCAGTGTGCATGGCACACACACCCCTTCTTAGAGGGTCATTGGTTGGTTTTGGATAGTTTGGTGGTTTCATTTGTGAAAATTCAATGACTAATACCTTTAGCTATGTTTAATGGATTACCCAGTGATGTAGGTGCTATGGTGTTATTTGACCTGTTGCCCCCTCTGCAGTTCATGGGGGTCATTTAACCTTTATGAGTGGTCAGAAAGCAAAAGTAACAGTCCTTACCACTTTCACTTGTAAGAAGACATTGACTGCGTTTGCCACAGATTTATTACTTTCCTGTCTACTACCGGGACACTGACCAACTGCGTCAGATGTGAGGACGCTTGGCCACATCTGCTCTCCCCGTTCTCTCCCACTTTTCTCACCATTCTGTAGCTTCTTCTGGAAGATAGCCAGGAAAGAGTCAGAGTTGAGTACTTGATGTTCTAGGTCAAGTGCTTGATCCCAATGACACTAACCAGGGTTTTTTCAGTGGCTCTGCTTTACATTTTCTGCAGAAATAAGAGCTGGCATTTAAACTGATCCCTGGCTACTTATTGGTCAGTCCTTCCACGAGATACAGTTGCTCCTCCGGTTGTTGGCAGGCATGAGCAGAGTGGGGTGGAGTAGGGCGATGTGAGGTGACTCTTGGTTGAAGGTGGAGTGGGAGTTGGGCTGGAATGGAGAGCTGTTTGATTGGCAGCACAGGTAGGCAAGGGACAGAGGGAGGGGAATTGATTACATGCCTCGTCCAAGGAACAAGGGGTGGGGAAAAGCAATTGAGTCTCTGCTTCTTATTCTTTCTGAAATACTTTCTCATATCTCTTATGGCTTTGAACCAAGGCTGTTTCCTTGGTTATAGATTGATTTCTGAGAAGTAGGACAGAGGGCAGGTGACTGTGCTATAAGAGATGCTCCAGAGAGAGATGCCGGTCTTTTTAGATGTCTATGTAAATACTTGTGTGGATTTTCTAGATTATAACACCAGATATCGGAATGCCAAAGCTGCTCGAACAGCCATTCTCATGGTAGATGTGGAAAATGAATTCCAGAGGAATGTATCTGGTTAGTGTCAGACTGAACTAACCTTCCTGTTGCCACTCAGCCTCTTACTTAGAGGTTGTAAGGTAAAGACGTTAGCCACCCGAGTGAGCCGAAGGTGGATTGCCTGGCGTCCAGATGCAGCTCTCCAACCTATGGTGTCATCTTGTCAAGTTACTTACCCACTTTGTCCCTCTGTTTCTCAACTGGCAAATCAGTAGCTAAGGTTGTTGTGAGGAGTAAATGCACAAACACCCGTGCAGATGTTTAAACAAGTTCCTGGCTGATGGTGATGGCTCAGTGAGTGCGAGCTACTGGGATTGTTGTTACTGTTATTCCTTATTGGCTATTTGACTCTCTTACTAGCAATTTTGTCACCATTTTAAAAATGAAAAGTAGAAGCGACATCTTATGAAAATAAAACTTATGAATTATTTATAGATTCAGTTGGCCACACATAATATGTGATAATGAGCTGATGTTATAAACAAAAAGGATTCATAGTTTAGGTCTTAGGCAGTGCCTCTACTGAGGGCCAACAATGCGTGTGTGTGTGTGTGTATATATATATATATATATATATACACACACACACACACATATATGTATGTATGTATATATACATATATAAATACATATATTTAAGAAAAACATATTTTCTTCATTTAGGCATGTTATAGAGAAATGTCAATATTATTCTTTTGTAATTTCCTAGAACCATAAAACTTAAAAACTTAAACAGATACTTTGTTCGCATTCTCTGCTCCCTTGATTTACAAGTAAGGAAGTAGGCCAGAGACAGAAGTGCCGTATTCACAATTACATAGTTAATAATACAGGCAGGCAGTTCCTGGCCTCTCTCCTTTAAGTTGTAGACATGTGTATACAGATCTTCACGTGTATCACTTGCCTAGCTAATATCTTACACTGCTTCAATATTGGATGGTTGTAATAATGAGAATTTTACTGAACACTTTTCATGGAGATAAAAATAGTTAATTGAAATTTTTAGACAGTTTATAAAATACTTCAATAAGGTATATTTCCTTAATGATGAAAGAGGAGTTAAAAGCCTGAGGCAGAGTTGGGAACAAGCTAAAAACAGACCAGTGACTAACAGCTTTTTCAAAGAGAGGAGTGTGTGTGTGTGTGTGTGTGTGTGTGAATTACTCTATCGGTCTAGAGATTAAGATACTGAGCCAGTATCTTTGAAACCTTTCCCTATTTTGTCGTTCAGGTGAATGGCTTTGGGAGAATATCTGCTTCCTTTTTTCCACATTTTGATTGTGTTTAAAATAGAGTAAAAAGTTACTTCAAAGGAGAGAAGTTTTTCAAAGGATAGAAACATCAGATTTTCAAGGCTGGTGAAGTACATTCAGTACAGTAGTGTGTACCTGCAGGTGTGAAATGAGTTAGCATTCTGGATTCTGACTCTGGTCTTCTCTTCAGATACCATTAAAAAGAGTCAAAGATAACATTAAAAAGAGTCAACGGGTGGTACATTAATGTAAATGAAGCAGATAGTAAAAATAAGTGTATGAAAAGAATGTAAATAATCTAATCTGGTGATTTAAGACATTTACCACCCAAAAGTGAATTTACCACCTAAGTGATTGAGGACTGAGAAATTGCAAGACGACAGATAACATGAGCTTGAAGACTGTGAATCATTGCTGATTAATTAACAATAGTTAAGGCATGTAAGGCACACTTCAGAAGTGTAAGAAATGATTGCAAATGAAATATTGTGATTTTTAGTTACTCTGTCCTTTTATATAGTCATAAAATAAAAATGAAAACCACTTGTAAAGTAAACCTGATTTGAAACCGAAATGCTATAAAACTTAAAAATCTTCATTTGAGATGTTTATTTGGTGGCCCCGTTTAAGGCTTTTTGGCAAGGCTAGAAAGCAAACTGGAGATGGTTATTGACTGAAAAAAACCTGAAATGACCAAGGGAAATAGGAACTGGATATTTGCATTAAATTTCCATTTAGTATGAAAATATGTTGCCAATAAAATATTTCCATTTTTAAGTACTGAATGAATGACAGTATGAAGCATAGTAGAATTATCCTTCTAACATTTGTCCAAAAGCATGTTTTTCAATATTATCAAAAGCATGTTTGTAAATATTATCAAATTACTCACTGGGCAGGAAGGGAGAGACCTGAGTTGCAGCCTTGTCTGTAACCAGTTACATGACCAGAGACTCTTCCCTTGCTTCTCTGAATTTCAGTTCCTTCATCTGTAAAGTAAAATGATTTGGCTAGGTCATCTAAAGATTTCTTTCATTTCTGTAAATCTATCATTGTTAATAATTTGAGAATTCAAAGATCAATGTGGGCCAAGAGCTTGAAAGCTTTGTTGAGGATATTAACAGGGACCAGATTTTGGAGGAAAGATAAAACTTGGTTTTTCAGAAAGAAGGCAGTCCACTTGGACATGCAGCATGAACAGAGACGTGATTGGAAGGGGCATCTTCATAATTTACTGCCTGATTATTATAAAAGCAGAATAGGTGGATTGAATCAGGGATTGACTCAGCAGATTTGGAGCAGCCATTTAAAGAACTTTTTAAGCAGCTAGAAGAAACTACATTGAATAGAATTATATTGTAGCTGATGAATATGAAATAACACAGGTCTGCTTAGATATGGAATTTAACATACTTACACTTCTGTGCAGCAAGGATTAAGGACAAAGCTGACAGTGGGGCATTAAAGCAAGACTTAACAGATGTATGATGGGCAGTGCTGAGGGAGCAGTGTCGAAAGTGTTCTGGTTGCTGAGAGAATGAGGTGTGTAGACGGAGGGACTGACATAATGGGCTGGTTGGGAACTGGAAGGTCCCAAAGACAGTCAGGAGGTTGGTTATGGTCCAAGAAGGGGAACACTGGGCATGTTCCTTGTGATATGAGTTAATAAGGCTCAGACTGTGACCATGCTAATGAGACTTGATGTGCAGTGGGAAAAAGTCAGCATACACTATTTAGGAAGAATGCAAGAGGTGTGGGGTCAGAGTAACACAGATGTTTCAATTCTAAGGGTGATGATTGCAGAGGGCAGGGGTGAAAAATCTGAGCTAGGAGTGGCAGGGGCAGGGGTTTTGTGTGTGTGTGTGTGCATGTGTGTGTTGATTATGAGTCTCATTTCTTTTTTTTTTTGAATTTTTTCTTATTAGTCATCAGTTTTATACACATCAGTGTATACATGTCAATACCAATCTCCCAATTCATCCCCCCCCCCCGCTTTCCCCCCTTGGTGTCCATACGTTTGTTCTCTACATCTGTGTCTATTTCTGCCCTGCAAACAGGTTCATCTGTACCATTTTTCTAGGTTCCACATAGATGTGTTAATATACGATATTTGTTTTTCTCTTTCTGACTTACTTCACTCTGACAGTCTCTAGATGCATCCACGTCTCTGCAAATGACCCAAGTTTGTTCCTGTTTATGGCTGAGTAATATTCCATTGTATATATGTACCACATCTTCTTTATCCA